>NW_027325700.1:0-199089 GCF_048418805.1 Vulpes vulpes | reverse complement strand
TGACTCAGGAGAGGCTGCATAGTGGATAGAAGGGAAGAGCATGTTCTGGAAGACAAGGCCAGCAAAACGTTAAGAGATATTTCTATCTGACCATGACGAGCTGAAATTCTGGTTTCCAGCAAAACTCGTTAATTCAGTTCTTTTCAACTTGTAAAAAATATTCACTCCATTTTTCGGTGGGCAGGGAATTCATAGGTTTGTCTCCAAAAGAATTATTTTTCTCCTAGGATTCTGGCCACTAAAAAGTCACCCCAGTCTCTCTTTTCTAATTCTTTGGCTGTCACTGTTACCTCCCAAAGGACATCGCTGTCAGAGCTTTGCCATCAACCATTTCAAGCAGCTGCTTTTCTCGCTGTTCCACTGGATTTTTCAGATGTCAGAGTGACTGCTCCCTAAATCTTAAACTTAGTGGATCTCAAGAGACCCTTTCATCCAGCACCAGTTTGCACCCACACCTAGATAACCAATCCCTTCTTTCTACCCAAGGGTCAAAAAACGTGCTACCACAGGGCAATTTTAACCTTTCATCCTCTGTTCAAATTTTTTTTCTTTTAATTTTTACATTCATGAGCAAATTTACTCCAAATGGATCAGAGTTCCTTTTTCG
Source organism: Vulpes vulpes (assembly GCF_048418805.1). Lineage (NCBI taxonomy): Eukaryota > Metazoa > Chordata > Mammalia > Carnivora > Canidae > Vulpes > Vulpes vulpes. The sequence goes on along the minus strand of NW_027325700.1, from coordinate 198,482 downwards.
TAGTTCTTACGGAAGAAAGAATATGGGTAGATTGTGACTGACTTTGAATGCTAGAAAGCTTAGACTTGATCCTGGGAGAACACAGAAGGCCCTCCAGGGAAGTGACATTATCCAAGTTGTGCTTTGGAGACATAATTATGATAGTAGCACGCTGAGAGCATTGAGAGATGAGAAATTAGAGACAGAGTCAAAGTCCAGGGACTATTTTAACAGTTCAGAATGAAAATGATAAGGGTCTGTACCAGTGTAAAAACAATGGATATGGGGGGAAAGGGCAAATATTTGAGACTAATTTTGAAGTAAACAATCAAGGGCTCTCTAACTGATTGGAAGTGAAATGCAGCAGCAGAAGTTAGTAAGTGGTGAAGCTAGGGGTCAGAGAAACAAGCTGGTTTGCATCATATAGAAAGAAGAGAGCAGCACACATGTACAGAAATGTCCAGCAAAATATTGAAAATGCGGGTCTAGTTAAAAATAGAAACTGTAATGCATGGGAAGGAATTGAAGGTTTTTTTTTTTCTCAGTGAAGTAGCACTGTCACCTTCAATTTAGAATACATTGTTAGTATTTGAGTAAGACTAGTCCATCTTCAGTGGGTATTAAATGAAATAAAACACTTTTAGCTTCCGAGGATGTATCCTAGTATCAAGGAGAGCTTAATCTGATCATATCAGGCTCATTTATAGAGTAGGGAGTCCACTAACAATATTGAGGATCAGAAAACCTTTGCATGTCATTAATTTTTAGATACTAGAACTTTGAACAAAACAAGCCTAATCTGATTCTATCTTTAATTATCCATCATATAATTTAATCATTCCATTTCCCTGCCCCTAAATTTTTAACTGGCTCCATCACACGTAGGAAGAAATCTAAACTCTTCAGCACTGCATAGGAGACCTTCCATGATCCAGCCTCCCTCGCTGGTCTGATCTCTTCTCCCACAAATTCGCTTTAAGGGGTGCTGAGTTAGCAAGCACATATCCTCTCTACAAAGGATTTACCCATTAAGTTAGCTATAGAGGCTTCACTCTCTAAATCAATGGTTTGGTTAGACTCAAGCTCAAGACATACTGAGCATAAAAGAACTTGAAGGAGTGAGGGAGAGAGGAAAGGTACATTTTAGCAGACGAGGAATGGAAAGATAGATCGTATTGCCAAGCCACCCAAACAGTCAGAGGGAATTTAAATATCAGAACCGAAAAAGAAAATACAGAGATCTAATAAGTACAGACAAGCCACCACTGGCATCATTCTTCCTTACAGTGGCACTATTTCTAGCTATCTCATCCCTTCTTATGGATGGTGGGAGTAGCTAAAAGTAGAATGTCAACCATCGTCTTCTGAGAGAACTTTTAGTTCGGTAAATTATTTTGAAATAAATTCACTTTAGTTCTGTGAAGTCTTTGAAAATTGAGATGTTAATTGGAAGAGATAAAAAGTTAATGACCATGAAAAAGATTGACAAAACAGCCGGCCATATTTTGTTGTGCAAGTATTGTTTTCTAACCAACTATTTTGAAAGAGACACTAAGTCTTCAGTGTGGTGACAGTCACCAGTATATTTTGGCACCCTTACTTACACTTCTTTCCTGCAGGCTGAAATTTCTTTGGGGATGCATTAATGTCACCAAAGAAGAAGAATGTCATCACCCGAAACAGAAGAATGATTTCCAAGTTAACAACGGAATACAAAATTCCTAATATTGATATTAATTTTTAAAGCAGGGCAGCCCGGGTGGCTCAGTGGTTTAACATCGCCTTCGGCCCAGGGCATGATCCTGGGGACCCAGGATTGAGTCCCACGTCAAGCTTCCTGCAGGGAGCCTGCTTCTCTCTCTGCCTATGTCTCTGTCCCCCCCACCCCGTGTCTCTCATGAATAAATAAATAAATCTTTTAAAAAATTTAATGCAATGGCTTTAGACTTATAATAGGGGAAAAACAAAACTCTCAGCTACATTTTTGTAAGCTACTTCTAAGTCAAAAACATTAAAGTGGACTCTATTAAAAATGTCATCTCACTTAATTTCCCCCCCCACAATTGTAGTCATTTTGTAAAAACAAGAAAACAGAGGTTCCAAGATGTTATTGTCCAAGATTGGGCACTTAGTGAGTAGTAAAACCTAAGTGTGCACACGGTCAAGTCTAACTCCAAAGTCCATGTTGCTTTTGTCTATAACTTTGCTTCCGAAAACTATTTTGAAAAAAAAAAAAAAAAAGAAAGCTAGAGGGGGGTGGGTAGAGAATACACTAATATAATAAATCTGTGTGAGAGATAGAATTTGTGATCATCTCAACAATGATTATAATTTATTTTCATTTTTTTTAACAATTTGTACTTTTTTAACACCACTTCACTAAATTCATTTCTCTAAGATGATAACAGTCTGAAATCCTTTAGGCTACACATTTTTTTAATGGTGCTAGTTCTTTATAGGGTATACCAAGATACCCAGCGCAGCCCCTTTTCCCCCAGGTGTGAAGGACTATTCTGCAGTTCAAGGGGTAAAGCCGGGCTCTGGTCCATAGATGTCAGCCCTCTCCAGAAATTGCCCCATGATGGGGTAGGCCATGCTTACTTTCTGGGGGTAGACTCTGTCCAATGACTGTTCAGTGCAGGAGAATATCAGCCTAGCACCTACAGTGTCCCAATTTAGGACTACTCTTGTCAACAGCATGTCCTGTTCCCTGGTCTTGGTTCTTGTATTCAGCCAAGAAAGAATTCAGAGCCAAACTCTTAAGCAAGCAAAGGTTTAATAGCAGTTTAAACGAAAGTACACTCTCGAGATGGGAGCGTAGGCAGGCCCAGAGGTGACAGCTGAACTGGGGGGGGGGGGGGGGGGGTCAGGGTTGTCTTTTCCTCTTATTTTTGGATAGGCCATGGGTCATAGCTAGGGCGGTTTCTGACTAAGGTTGCAGCCAGTCTTCTAAGGAATTAGGAGAGGGAGGCTTGGCCCTATATGATCCTTGTGGGAACTGTCATGGCAGCCATTGTCTGTTGGGGGGTGGGAAGAGAGACCACAGTGTACATGTATCATAATGAAGCTATCGGTTACTGTTGGGCAGTAGGGAAGAGCTCCTGTGGCATCCCCTGGGATCTGTCCCAACTGTTTAGAACTGGGCCTCCATCATCTTATCAGTGGGAAAGGACTTGTTCCCTGCCCAAATCTAGCTAACTACCTACTCTATCACTCTGAAGGGCCGTCCCAACTCCAGCGCTTCCCACAAAGTGGAAGGAAGCATTACTTAAGACTGCCTTACAGGGGCACCTGGGTGGTTCAGTGGGTGAGGATCTGCCTTTGGCTCAGGTCATGATCCAGGGGTCCTGGGATTGAGTCCTACATCAAGCTCCCACACCTGCCTCTCCCTCTGCCTATGTCTCTGCCTCCCTCTCAGTGTCTCTCATGAATAAATAGAATCTTGATAAAAGAAAACTAAACTAAACTAAAACCAAAAAGACCATCTTACAGCTCATGATCGTCCTCAGCCCAGTCATGCTTCCTGTCCTTGCCACTTAGGTATTGAACCCAAACCCGTTTCCCTAATAAACTGTCTACCTGTTAATCTATACCTCTTAGTCTGCACTTCAGGGAACCAGACCTAAAGATTCTCCTAGTCCAAAATATCTAATAAATGAAGAAATTTGCTGGTAATATTACCCTGGCTGGAAAATTAGTGTCATTTTCAAAAGCATTCACAAAAATGGAAATAGCTTAATGAGAAAATTACGCTTATTTATTTAAATTATGTAATGAGCAGAGAGCCATAGGTTTGGCAAGTATAAGAAACTGCTGATCAGAGAGATAATTTAGTTTATGAGAGCCAAAACGAAAAATGCATACAGAAATATCTTCATTGTTAGAGCTAACATTCCATTTAGAGAAAGAATAAACTAGCTTGATTTTTTATCTTTGGAAACAAAGCTTTGATATTAATGAATTCCTTAAAATTTGGATTGCAGGGGGATTAAAAAAGAAGATGTCAAATCAGGTTTTTTTTTTTAATCTACACTTGGATTTTTCTGTGCTTCGGGGAGAAGCAGGATATGAAATATTGCCATCAAAATGCCAATCTTGTCTTTGATGGTAATTGATCTGTTATCACTGAGGAATAGGACGTGTTCCATGTTTCAGTTGAAACCTGTTGCATTTGCCGGCTCAGAGAAGCAGTCACGACTGCTGAGTCTAGCTATGGATATGAACCAGGTGTGAGCTCATTCATCAAGTACACCATCACTACCCGGTTCTGGGTAATGACTGTGCCAAATTCTCTGTGTTTTCACTTGTCTTAATTGCACAACATTGCCCTGAGATGCAGAGAAGTAAATTAATATGTTTTTATGCAATATCCTAATTTGTAGAATTTCCCATTTCCTGAATTTAACTCCCACAAAAGAAATTAACCCCAACTATATGTAATTCAATTTTTTACCACTGATTCAACATCGAGCAGAATATTTACTGTTTTCACTGAGATTTCTGAATAATTGTCTTCAGCGTCCAGGCTGTAAGTACTGACATTAATAAATTCCTCTAAGTCATTTGGGTTCCGAGGAGAGCACAACTCTCAATTTATTTTCTAAATCCAATCCAAAACCTTTATTTTTCAAAAACATTTTGAAATATTACATGAATATTCTCCAGTATTTGCCATCTTAACACATATACGTAAGTGACTATAAAATAAAACATGTGCTTATGCCAGTGAACGGATATTGTAAAAGGAGCTTAAGCTCCAAATGTATTTACCAATTTTGGTAAATATTTGTTTCTCACAAATAATCTTTGGTGTTGATTTATACTAATTCAAAACCAAGAAAGCACCAATCAAATGTATAAATCGTTCTCTGATTTATCTTCCCTTTTTAAAAGATACAATCTTCTGGTGAATTCTATCACCGTGGCATAGGTACATCCACAGGTGCAGGCTTCTGAGAGCGCACCCTTCCAGAAAAGCAACGCAGGGATGACAAAAGAAGTGACAGGTGCTCTGTTCAGAGGCCCAGTATTACAGGAGTTTAATCCTATGCTGTAATGAAATCCAACCCGACCAGCGCTATGTGACTTTAAGGGAATTTATAAATGATTTAAAGCTAAACATATTATTAAATACATCTTTAACTAGGTGAAACTAACTAGAAAATTTTTCAAAAATCCTATTACAAATGTGGTGCAGAGCAGGATCAGTTTACACAAAGACAGGCATAAAAATGTTCATTTATGTGATGTTACTTGAGAAGCAGAAAAGCTCCTTTTCTCTTACATCCTCTCCCCCTAGGCTTGAAGGCCCTTATTAAAATGCAAATATTCTCTGGGTGGATTAACTTTCTGAGTAGAGCCCTGAAGGCAAAGGAAAAATTGGCTGAAATAGCTAAATTATCTATATGCTATTTCAAGCACAAAGTTTCATGAGCCCATCTCCAACTCAAAATAATCGATCTGAAATAACAACAATATTATCATTTCTTAGATTGCAATGTGCCAGATATTGTGCTAATATTTTATATAATTTATCTCACGTATCCCTTACAATAACCCAACCAGAGAGGTATTACTAGTATCTCTAGTTTTGGGAACTCCTGAAAATTGGAAAGATAAGTATTTTCTTAAGGTTACAGAACTAGTCGGAAGGAAAGTGAACTCAAGTCCCAACCCCGGGACACTGACCCCGGGTTACATAAACTGTTTTTCAAAATATGTCCCCACACCCATCTTCTCTTTATTCTTTCCCACCTTGGAGAAAAAGTTTATATGTTTCCTTTCCAATGGCCATCTCTGCTCCCCATCCTATCCATCCACGTCAAATGTTGATCCTATATCTCTCAATTTTCTTCTCATTCCATAGTGTCTAGCCCTTGTGTTCAATTATTCCCATTAAATAACTTCTTCTCTGCTTTATTTGACCCCCTCCACTTGACCAACAAACGTATGTACCGACCTTCACTTTTATGATCATCTTATTTCTCTATTTCTTTCCTCTGACAATATCTTACAGAGGTATTCTGAAAATGTGACCTCCATGTTTTTTATCAAACATTTGAAACAACCTACAAATTGGTTTCCAACAATAACAACAAAAGATGTTTAGAGTCCTTGTTGGTTCTTCCTGATTCCTGGCCCTTCCATCCCTCTCTTCCTCCCACCTTTCCCACCTGCTAACAGTCCAGGAACCAAGATCTTTGAGAGTTCTTTCATACTCACATTTCTTTTTTATTTCTACTGGAATCACTAAGCTTGATGGGTTCAAAACTGATTTTGCCATCCTAATCTTTCACTGGTGCATCTTCCACTTTTCCAATAGATAGAATAACACTCCTGCAGTATGTAACCTCCTACTGGGATCATTTATTTGCCTTTTTATCTGAGTCTGTTGTAGAAACTTCTCTACCAAATTTCCAAATCTTTCAAGGTATGAAATCTGACACCAAGTCACTTTTCCATCTCTTCCATGGCTCTACAGAACACCTCTTTTTTAAAGCGCTCCTTCCCTCTTGATTTCCATTATCTACCCAACACACTTCATGGCCCAGTGTCTGGACCCATAGCACTTATGCTTTACCACTTCAACGTTGTTCACACTGATTCTATTGCTTTCCATTTATGCTGCTACCCTGACCTCCCAATCAATTCAGTTTCCTCTGAATTTTCTATTTCATCCAACAGATGTTCCAGCATTTGGTTATTACAATTCATTTGACATTTTAAAAACTTTCTTTTATCACCATTTTCAAGGATGTATATCTTGCCTCTTGAATCAGACTTCGTGTTTTTTTTTTTTTTTTTTATGAGAACAGTGTACAAAGTGTGGATCATTTTCTGTATTTCTCTGTCGCTACTCCATACTGCATATAATACAATGCTTTGCCTGTATAGGGCATCACTACACATTCGTTGAATAAGAGGTAGGTAATACTTAGGATTTTTTACTAAAGAATTGGCAACCATATTGTAATGGAAATCTGTAACAAGTGAAATAATTGTCTTATTAAAATACTTTTTGAAAATCAAATAATTGTATTTTCTCCCACTTTTATTACCCCCACCAAATATGGTATATTTCTCTCTTTTTCCATGTGTGCATTTTATCAGAAGATCTGGGAGCTTAGTTAGTCTCTGTTAAACAGCTTACTGTAACGTTATTAAAAGGAAACAGATTCAGTTTGCTAGAAAATTAAAATTTTAACTTACCTCAAAGACAACACTACTTTGGTAGTAAAAATAAAATGCAAATGTATAAATTTGTTCCATAAAAGCTTACATGATTACTAGAAACAATGGTCTGAAATGAATCATGAAGTCAGCTTCTCCAAAGACAGGTTAATACTGTTACAAGTCTTTCCGTTCGTTTCTTCTATAATTCTCACGATCCTGGGTGTCCAAGTGCTAACATCACGCTCATCATAACAGTGCCAACTTACTCTTGGCTTAGTTTTTGAAAGCCTACTTTTTGCATGCTCCATTTGTGAGGCTAATTTAGACAGAATTAGGGTACTAAATAAAGCACAATTGATTTTAATCAAAGAAAAATAAGAAGTTTATGCCTGTTCTTAAGTCTATGCCTGGACTTCCATCCTATCCAGTAGTGATGAAGAAAGCACCCACTTCTTCATCCTTGCTGGAGTAATGTACAGGAGGCCCAATGGAGGAAAGTTGTTCCTTATACCATCACTCAGCAATAATAGAACCACCCCCCACAGTGTTAGGAGAGACCACATGAAGGGCAATAATGATGCACTCTTTCCCTTTTAGCCAGAGTGTTACTTTTTTTTTTTTTTTTTTATGATTCAAGGATTTATTAAGTCATACATGCAAAACATACTGCTAATTGCATTAGCAAAAGATCAATGTAAAAACACTCCACGATTCTGCAACTGTCAATTTAAAAAATGTTGTTCTATTTTATTGGTTGAGAGGTCCAACCTTGTATTGTTGCCAGCGGGTAAGTCGTACAGAACTTCGTTAGCACAAGCACGGGCTTACAGAATGTCACAGACCCAAGGGAACATGGTCAGGCAGGGCAACGGGAAGCGTGTGTCCGGGGGGGTGAGGCAGAGGAGGGCCAGCGTTAGGGGACAGTATTGGTGATCTGGCAAGACAGTGATGTTAAGAAAGTTCAAAGTTTAGGAATATCTAAAATATTTCAAAAACTGTAAAGCTGCAACACATGATTTTTACACCTAGTTACTAGAAAACTAAGGAGAGTACTTATTAGCTTTGAATAAAGTAACAAGGAAACAGGAATGCACTTTACTAATCTACAAAAAAAAATTTCTAACGCATTATCAGAAAGATTTTATAATACAAGGAGGCATATTGCTCGTTAAGAAGGGGTTCTATAAGAAAAGCACTAAGTTAGCAACTATGGGTACAACCAGTTCAAAGATGAATTAAATGCCCAATTTCAGGAAGGATGGCAGGTCTAAGAAAAAGGAAAAGCTTAAAACACTTCGTGATAATACCGACCTTTCTTCATTTACTGCATTTGACAGAAATTAACCTTTTAAAATTTTACCCGTGACACTTTTACTCAGTTTGATTATGACGTGTACAATGCAGTGTAAATTAACCTCCGGATTTTGTCAAAATACTGTCTTTATCCTTTGATCACGTCACATGCTGTGCCCCCCGCCCTCATTGGAGGAACATGGGAGTGAGAGGTCTGTTCAAAATGTCAGCAAAAGCGAATACACTAACTTTTTTTTTTTTTTTTTCACTTTTTATTTTTTATTTTTTTAATTAATTTTTATTGGTGTTCAATTTACCAACATACAGAAAAACACCCAGTGCTCATCCCGTCAAGTGTCCACCTCAGTGCCCGTCACCCATTCCCCTCCAACACCCGCCCTCCTCCCCCCTTCCACCACCCCTAGTTCGTTTCCCCGAGTTAGGAGTCTTTATGTTCTGTCTCCCCTCCTGATATTTCCCAACATTTCTTCTCCCTTCCTTTGTGGTTTATGTATACAATGGAATACACTAACTTTTCAAAAAAATTTCACTACAAAATCAAAAAGACTGATCCAAAGAATTGAGTCATTATGCTCCTTCCGTGAGGACATACAGTACAGTTAGGGCGTGGCCCCGGGCTTAGATGGCCATGTGGCTACAGCTCGAGGAGGCTGTGCGGCTTTCCTACTGGAAACTAGCAAGCACAGGTCTGCAGGTCCAAACCTGAGACACTGCCGTCTCTTCTGAAGGACAGGGATCTTGAACGGTTTAGTGCTTAGTGTTCTCAGCACAACAATGCAACTTAGTTCACAAGGTATTTTGGCAACTCTTAATCTGAGCAAGAATAGGGGCTTTTGAAAAATAAGGCTTTAAGAAAGCTGGCCATTTTAGGGCTAAATTTTAATGTGAAAGTTTGAAGTCTTACACTTTAAACAAAACCTAAAAATTACTGATTGGTTCAAAATGGTTTTATGGAAAAACTAATCTGTAACAAAAACTTGGCATTGAGTGCGAAGGCTCCACCATTTTTGAGCAAAGCGTACAAAGGTTCTGAGGGGGATGGGGCAGGGGAACCCAACATCTACAACAGCAGGCATTTTCTCTTCCTCTTCTTGACGGGAGGGGGGCAGAGAACCGCTCGAATAGCTTCATCAAACACTGTCTTGAGGCCTCGCTGCGTGAGAGCAGAGCACTCCAGGTATTTCACAGCACCGATCTCCTTAGCCATGGCCAGACCCTGTGGGTAGGTGATGGGAGTCAGCTTCTTCTCCTTCAGTTTCTCAATCGTGTCTTTGTCGTCCCTGAGATCAAGTTCAGTCCCCACCAAGATGATAGGGGTGTTGGGACAGTGGTGTCGCACTTCGGGGTACCACTTTGCTCGAACATTTTCAAATGATGCAGGACTCACAAGAGAAAAGCAAATCAAGAATACATCTGTTTGCGGATAGGATAAGGGACGTAATCTGTCATAATCTCCTTGTCCAGCTGTATCCCATAAGGCCAGATTCACTCGTTTTCCATCTACCACAACGTTGGCAGAGTAGTAGTCAAAGACAGTGGGGATGTATTCTCCAGGAAATGCATTGGTTGTGTAACTGATCAGTAGAGAAGTTCTACCTACAGCTCTGTCTCCCACCACCACACACTTGACGGCCTGCATCTGGGCCGCTCGCTGGGCCGCGGCGGCGGCGGGCGGGCGGGCGCTGACGCGAGAAGCGGCGGGCGGCGGGCTCGGGGCGCCGCGGGCGGGCGCGCGGCTGCAGGCGGCAGGGGGGCGCGGGGTGCCGGGGCCGCTGTCCACGCCGCCTCGCCCTCCGCGGACGGAAAGCCGGAGCCCAGCCGCGGCCACCACCCAAAGCCTAGCCAGAGTGTTATAGATGGAGGCCTTCAGGAAGCCTGAACTCCACTTCCACCCGTTAGTAACAGAGAGCCCCTACTTCCCCTGTCAGTGAGGCCAGGTGGTGAACCTAGACTTCTACTCCCACAGGACAGTAACAAAGTAGCATTCACTTCCTCACTTCCTTTGCCAAAGACGTATCAAGAGAAGCCTGCAAAAATACACGATTTCTTTTAAAACACATGATTTAAATAAGATCTCATAGTATTATACTAAAACTGTCCAAATTTAAATGAAAAGCCGCTCATCTTACAAAGAACCAGGAAGATGTCAACTACTGAGAAAAGACAATCAATGCACACTAACATCCAAACAGCACAGATGTTAGAATCATCTGATAAGGATTTCCAGGAGCCTTCATAAAAAATACTTCCACAAGCAATTATGAACATACTTAAAATAGATTTTGAAAATAGTATGTTTTAACAAAGAAATATAAGGTAGAAGGAAGAAGCAAATTGAAATTTTAGAATTGAAAACTACAAAACCTGAAATAAAACCCTTAATAAAGCAGCAGAAAATATCCATTCTGAGCAACTAGGAGATCAAATGGATTGAGAAGATAAATAAACAGGGACCCAGGAGAATGTAACAGAACATCTAACTTTTATGTCATGTGAGTTCCCAGAAGCAGAGGACAAAGGAGATGGAGCTAAAAGTTACTCAAATTAAAAAAATGGCTGAAAATTTTCCAAATTTGGCAAAAGACATAAGCTTAAAGATTCAAGAAGCTAAGTAAAAACTAAACAAAATAAATTCAAAGAAATCCATACCAAGACACATCACAGTCAAACTTCTGGAAACTTAAAAACAAAGAAAAAAGTCTTAAAGTAGAGAGAAACGATACATTACATATAGGCCCAAAACAATTGAATGATAGCAGATTTCTCATGTGAGTGCACGGAAACCAGAAAAAAAGTAGCCCAGCATTTTTCAAGCATCAAAAGAAAAGAACTATTCATTCAGAATCCTATATTCTCCAGACACCTGGGTGGCTTAGTGGTTGAGCGTCTGCCTTTGGCCCAGGTCGTGATCCCTGGGTCCTAGGATCGAGTTGTGCATTGGGCTCCCTACAGGGGCCTGCTTCTCTCTCTGCCTATGTCTCTGCCTATCTCTGTGTGTCTCTCATGAATAAATAAAATCTTTTTTAAAAAAAGAATCCTATATTCTCAAAAACATCCTTCAGAACTGAAAGAATCCTCCTTCCCCAGATAAAGGAAAACTAAGGACTAAAACTAAAACCATTACCAGCACACCTACCCAAAAAGAATGCCTAAAGGAAATTCTCTAACCAGAAATAAAATTATGGAAGGCAGAATCTTTGAAACATCAGGAAGAAAAAAAAGAAAAATGGAAAAAGCAAAAATATGGGTACCTTCTAGAACTTCCTCTTCTCTCGAGTTTTCTAAGTTGTATTTGATGGTTGTAACAAAAATTATCACACTACCTAATGTAGTTTTTCAGGGTACGTAGAAGGAATACTTAAGACTATTACAAAAGGGGAAAATCAAATATAAAGACAGGTAAGTTTCTACACTTCACTTGAGCTGGTAAAGTGTTGACACCAATAGACACTGATAAGTTGAGCCAAAAAACCCTATAGCAACCACTAAAAAAAGCTATAGAAAAAAATGCAGTCTGAGACACTACAAATCTCCAAATGTCAAAATTATAGAGATCAAGAATAGATTGTTGTTGTCAGGGGTTAGAGAGATGATAGAAAGGAGGTGCAAGGCTTACTGTTAAAAGGGAGATCTTGGGATCCCTGGGTGGCGCAGCGGTTTGGCGCCTGCCTTTGGCCCAGGGCGCGATCCTGGAGACCCGGGATCGAATCCCACGTCGGGCTCCCGGTGCATGGAGCCTGCTTCTGTCTCTGCCTCTCTCTCTCTCTCTCTGTGACTATCATAAATAAATAAAAAAAAAAAATTAAAAAAAAATTAAAAAAAAAAATAAAAAAATAAAATAAGTCTCTCATTTAATAACTCAAATACACTTTTCTTGCTGATTGGTTCCACCACCACCCTCACCACAGACTAACCGTAGAGAGAAAAAATGGCAAGAAAAGCAAGCAGAGAATAGAACATGAATCTCTGGCCCTCGCAGAGAGTTTGTAAACAACCTAATATTCTTTCATTCCATTCTTCTTCTTCTTTTTTTTTTTTTTTTTTACACTAGTCAGAAAGGATTCTGTGGTTGGCAAGCGACAACCATGACTGACACACACCCTCCGTGAGATCCCAGAATATATGTAGGTCTGGCCACTCAGAGCATAGTGGGACCCGTTGGATAGGCACGTGGAAGCGTTTCATATACTTGCTTCTCTTTTTTTCCTCCCCAATAAGGAGAATGAAGAAGGCAAGTCCATTGAAGCTCTACCTTTCCAGACATCATTCAAGGGAATCTTTTTGTGTTTACAAGCATTTAAACCTCAGCTACCACATTTAAGACGGTACCCAAAGTCTGGCACTATGATTGAGTGTTGTTTTTATAGCCATGATATGTTAATGCTTGTGCCATGGAGCAAAATATTTATATAGTGAGTCTTGTTCATGGCTTTTGTACTAGAAGGAATGTTGCACTTACTTCTTTAAGTGCCATCTTAAAATGGTGGTAAAGGGAATTACAGAGTATTTTAAACAAACATTTTTGCTTTACATTTTCACGGGGGCAAACATATGCATTAGTATGTTTTAAAGGAGCAAACACCAAAGACACTATCGCATTAGAGATCCTTTTCATCTTAGATCAGCAAAACATTGCTCTGACTTATGTGGCTTTAACTCAAGTACTCAAGGGTGTTCTTACAGAATGAGGAGTGTATAAGTTGACGTGGGGCAACTTGTGTGATTACTACCACCAGCTCCTAAATTTATAGAACTTCACTTAAAGCTAACTGGTGTACACATGTGATGACTCCTAAAACACCACAGAAAAATAATTTGTATCTCATAAACTATTTTCTCTGTTTCTATCAAACTATCACTAGCATTATTGGCCATAGTTTCACTCTTTCCCCCACTCAAAGAGATCTCCCTCGAACCAATCTTCTAAGAGATCAGTCCTGTCCACATCCCCTCTACAGAGCTGGTGAAGCACAAGCAATTGACTGTTGGGTGGGCAGCACCACCAGCACACTCAGGTTGGGCTATGGCGGGGGCGGGGGGGGGTGGGGTGAGAAACTTCAGTTAGGACTTTTTAATTTTTTTTTTTATTTTTCTTAATTTGAAACATGAAACAAAGCAAGAAATAGGAACTTTATGATGGATAATGGAACAGAGCTCATGAAAATGGAGAGAGGCATGGAATAGCTGCATCAAACCACGTTTAAGGAAAAGAAGCTGAAAAGCCATTTGAGAAAAGAGAATGATGGAATATCCACCAGGAGGGCAGTGATGGGAGAGGTCATATGTCCCCTGAGAGACGGAAAGTCTCTTTTCCATGTTAAGTCCCCGTGATTCCATGCTGACATTAAATATCTTCCCCAAATATCTGTGAGATCATATGGCTAAAGAACTCTGCTCTTCCCTTGAGCTAACCTGAATCTGTTTCTTTTCTTTCCTTTTCTTTTCTTTTTTTTTTTTCTTGCTGACAGTATAGCTCTGAATAAAATACCATCCATAACATAAACATAGAGTTTAAAATTTTTGCAAAGCTCTAGGCAAACAAAATACTACATGCTCTCTCTGTGGATCAGAAGCAAACCCTGAACCCTTGCAAGTAATTTATGAAAGACAATGTCTCAGGAGAAGATAGTCCAGGCTAGAGGGAAGCAGACTGGGGAAGAGGAAAGAGTGAGGCCAAGTGCAACCGTAGATGAAGTCCCAGATTTAGCCCGCTCTCAGGGGGAGTGGTAGAAGGGAAAGTCCGTCTTAGAGGTTATTCTCTGCCTCAGAGGAGAGCAGCTGGGCTTTGTTAGGTTTATCCCAGTCAGCCACCGGTTACAGTGTGTGTGTGTGTGTGTGTGTGTGTGTGTGTCCTTGGGACATGGAGAGACTTCACTGTTCTGCCTTTCCAAATGTGTGAGGCACTTTAGTGGTCAAGCTCAAACCTCCCAGCATGACAAATGCTCGCCTTTGGCAGTGAAACAGGAAGCTGGAGTTTGGGTGCACAAAACTAGGGAAAAGGACTGAGGGATTCTAGGTGAGGTGTCATGAGTAGAACTGTTTCCCAACCGCAACCAAGTACCAGACAAGAGTCTCAAAACTGGAATGACCTCTACCGTGGTTAAAAAAAAAAAAAAAAAAAGATATGTTAAAAAAAAAAGATATATCTACAATTGTTGCTAATCCTTCTTTCAAGAAACACATTTTAATTCCTCTCACCTGAGCATAGGCTGGAACTGGTGGCTCTTTTCCAACAAATACAGTAGAAGTGATTGTTTGTGAATTGGAGATGAGGGCATAAAAGGCAAAAATGACTTCCTGCATCCTCTCTCTCTCTTGCTCTCTCTTTTTCTCTCTCAGATGATCTGTTGTGAGGAAGCCAGCTATCCTGTCATAATCAAGAGAGGCCCACATGGTGAGGACCGGAGGGCTTCTGCCAACAGCCGTGAGAATGGGCTTGGAAGTGAATCCTCTGGGCCTGCTTACTTGAGATGATGCAGCTGGAGCCTATATCCTGGCTGAAATCTTATGAGGAGACCCTAAACCAAAGCTACCCAACGGAGCCTCCCCTGGATTCCTGCCCCCCCCAGAAACCTATTGAAATAAAAAAATGCTAATTGTTTTAAGATACCAAGTGTTAAGGGTGACCCGTCACATTGGAATAGATAATTAATACAACCACTCAGTCTCCTGTTGATAGACCTGGCTTTTCTTACATGAAAAGTGCTAGATCATTTATTTTCAAACAGAATGTAGCAGAAGTGCAAGACTAGACTGACACCTCAAAAATACAACTGAGTCTCACTCTCCGTGTAACTGACAGTCAGGAACCAATTCCTTCTCCACCCCAAAACCATTAGAACTTAAGGACTTGCAGGAAGAGAATAGAAAGCACAAGGCAACAGAGTTAGCTCCCAAACATGTGGAAAATGAGAAGCAACAATACTTATAGCCCCGTAAGGATTGGCCAGTGTGGTGGAGAGATAGCTGAGCTAGAGGTTAGGATGTCTGTCAGGTAGAGTCCTGCTTTGAAAGTCAGTAATAACGGTCTGCCAAGTTTTTCTGTCCCTCAGTGGCTTCATCTAACACAGTGAGAATAAGAAGATCAGTTGACTGGGTGGTCGCGAGGATGAGATGGGTCAGTGATTCTCATGGGAGGCGGAGGGCATTTGGCAAATGTGTGGGGGCAGCTTTTGTTGTCAACATGATTAGTGGAGCACTGCTGACATTTAGTGAGGAGAGCCAGGGATGAGAGCTGTCTGGTGGTGTGAGGGACAGAGCAGTCCTGCAGGGCGCCACAACTGCTCAGATGCCGCAAACTTTCCAATATCCTGCCCCTCATTTTAGAGGGAAAGCCAGCTTATAATTATCTGGTCTTAGAGCATTTTACAGTTTGTAGATAATTGCCAAGTTTTTTTTTAACTGATTTATGAAATAAATTTTTCGGGAAAACAGCTATCACCAAATATATATACATATATATGTGTGCATGTATATGTATGTATATGGATGCACATATATACATGCACATATATATGTGCATGTATGTATTATATATATACATATGTCTGTATATAAATATACATAATTTTCCAAGGCTTGTTTAGCATTTTGTAAGTCATGCCCTTGGGAACACTACTCTAGATATGCGCATAGCGGATAAATCACACTTTGCCTACATTTGCAGCGGCACAATCATAGTGATTCTAACCACAGGTACAATTATTGGACTACTTCATTATGTTTGCCCGAGTTAGAACCTTTGTCCACTTAATCCACATTTCCACAAACCTAATATATGCATAAACATATACATATTGTCACATATATTATTATGCATTTTAAAATTTCTGTTTTGTATATTAGGATTTTATATTAATTCCTTTAAAACTTATTCCTTTAGATACATCGTATTATCTCTGTGCTTTATTTTAGGAGTATAAAGAGAATGTTGTAAGTTATTTATATTCAAAAACAAGCACTGTATCTACTTATAATTGAGAAACATTAATTGTGGGAAAGAAATATTTGAAAAAGAAGAAAGAGCTATGCAAAAGAAGTTAGTCTAAGTCTATAAACCATTATCTTCAGTTCCTAAATCCAAAATGTCTGAAGCCCAGAAGCCGTTTTAAATTCATTTGACCATAAAACCTGACTTGAACTTAGCTTAATGGGTAAACACACATAACCTGAACTGACATATTATTTTAGTATGTATGCATTTATACTTAATTATACATTTTGCTCCTAAAATCTTAACATGCTTGATTCTCCTAAAATCTTAACATGCTCCCCAGAGGCCAGTGAGGATTTTTTTGAAAGATTTTATTTATTTATTCATGAGAGACACACACACACAGAGGCAGAGACACAGGCTCTCCCTCTGGGGAGCCTGAGCAGGACTCAATCCCAAGACCCAGGGATCACACTCCAAGCCAAAGGCAGATGCTCAACCACTGAACCACCTGGGCATCCCCAGTGAGGACATTTTGCAATATCCAGAATATGTTCCATCATTTTACCTCCCTAACATCCAAAATATTCTGTATTTAAAAACTATTGGGCTCAAAGTATTTCTAAAAATATATTGTAGACTTGCACCAGAGTAAGGTGCTAAGGTACTACTAGTTGAGCACCAGACTTGAGAAGGAAGAACAGAGCCAGAGGTATCAGAATCCTGGATTTTAAGTTATGTTACAAAGCTGTGGTAATCAAAGCATTATCGTACTGGCACAAGAATAGACACATAGATCAACAGAACAGAATAGAGAATCCAGAAATGAATCCATGTAATTTATGGTTGATTAATCTACGGCAAAGGATCTGAGAATATATCATGGGGAAAAGAGAGTCTCTTCGATTAATGGTGTGGGAAAACTGGATAGCTATGTGCAAAAGAATAAAGAATAAAACTGAACCAGTTTCTTACACCATACACAAAAATGATCTCAAAATGGATTAAGACCTACATGTGAGACCTGAAACCACAAAATTCCTAGACGAAAACATAGTAAGAACATAGTAAGTTCTTTGATGTCAACCATAGAAACATTTTTCTAGATATGTCTCCTCTGGCAAAGGGAACAAAAGCAAAATTAAACTATTGGGACTACATCAAAATAAAAAGCTTTTGCACAGCAAAGGAAACTATCAACAAAAGAAAAAGGCAGCCTATTGCAGGAAAAATATTTGCAAATGACTTCTTCAATAAGGGTTAATAACAAAATATATAAATAACTCATGCAACTCAACATCAACCCTCCCACCCCCAATAATCCAATCAAAAATGGGCAGAGGATCTGAATAGACATTTTCCCAAGGAAGATATACAGATGACCAAGAAACGCATAAAAAGATGCTCCATATCACTCAACATCAGGGAAATGCAAATCTAAACTGCAATGAGATATCACCTCACACCTGTCAAAATGTCTAGAATCAAAAATACAAATGTTGGTGAAGATGTAGAGACAAAGGAATCCTGTTACACTGGAGGAATGCAAATTGGTGCAGCCATTGTGGAAAACAGTGTGGAGTTTCCACAAAAATCAAAAATAGAATTACCACGTAATCTAGTAATTCCACTTTTGGGTATTCAGTCAGAGAAAATGAAAACACTAATTTGAAAAAAAATATATGCACCCCTTTGTTTATTGCAGTATTATTTGCAATAGTCAACCTACGTCCATTGATAGATGAATGGATAAAAAAGATGTGGTGTATATACATGGTGAAATATTACTCAGCCATAAAAAAGAATGAAATCTTGCCATTACCACAACATGGATGAATCTCGAGAGTATAATGTTATGTGAAATAAGTCCCTCAGAGACAAATACAACAGATTTCACTCATGTGGAATTTAGGAAATAAAACAAAGGAAAAAACAAAGCAAAGAAGAGACCAAAATTCTTAGAGAACAAACTGGTAGATGCCAGAGGGGAGGTCAATGGAGGTGATGAGTGAATTAGATAAAAAGAATGGAGAGTAAACTTAGCTTGATGAGCACTGAGAAATGTATAGAATTGCTGGGAAAAAAGAAAAAAAAAACACCTAAACCTCAAAGTATGATTTCAGGGTGTTTTTTTTTGTATTGTTTTAATATTTACTAACTGTTATGTTTCAGGCCCTAGGGTTTGCATCCTGGGAATAAGACCAAGTAATTCTTTTTATGAAACTTTTAATCTAGTAAGGGATACATCCAGAAAACAACTGATTGTCATGGAATGTATTAAAGGGAAAATGGGGTCACAAAAATCATTCTCTGTTGCCTCATAGAAGAGTGAAAGATCAGGCAAGTTAAAACGCACAATTATCACCTAGAAATATTTATACTGCTTTTCTTTTCTGCTTGACTCTTTCTTATTTTTGGAAATATAAGCCTTTTTGACATTTTCTTTTATGTACCCTAAATTCTCTGTCCTGGGAATATCTATGTTTCAATATCAGAAAGTAATAAGATATAATGTTTAAAGCGGTGATTTTTCAAATGAGTTGGGCAAGTATAAAGGTTCTCAAGGAAGCCAAGCATTAAGCATTGCAAGCCTGGTAGTATTACTAATTTCTGGGTTTTTAGCCTCTCATATCTCCCTCATCCCTTCTGTGAACCACAGCTAGGCTTTCTCTACCCATTCAGTAGTCTTACAACTATATCTTAGATCGCTCAAGGGCTCATCATCCTGTACAGTCTTCTCCCCTCTCAACAAATATACTTGTACCTATATCTCATAAGCCATCAGGCCTCATTTCTCTCTTCAAATCACCCATTTGGCTTGGCTTTTTTTAAATTAATTTATTTGTCTATTCATTAGAGACACTGAGACGGGGCAGAGACATAGGCAGAGAGAGAAGCAGACTCTCCACAGAGACCCCAAGCAGGACTGGATCCCGGGACTCCGGGATCACGCCCTGAGCTGAAGGCACACTCAACCACTGAGCCACCCAGGTATCCCTTGGCTTGTCTTCTGAATGACATGACCACAGGGTTTTATGGCTACTTGAATACAACTGATTATACCCTAATATTAGATAAATCCCTCTTTAAAAATCCTAAAATGAAGACTCAGTTATGTCAGACTTTCACCATCCCATCATCCACGGAGAGGTGCAGATAGAGGCAGATAGCTTGTGCTGTGCATAATTTAAAAGGTTATAAGAGCTAGTACAGGGTGGTTTAGCGCCTGCATTTGGCCCAGGGCGCGATCCTGGAGACCCGGGATTGAATCCCACGTGGGGCTCCCGGTGCATGGAGCCTGCTTCTCCCTCTGCCTGGGTCTCTGCCTCTCTCTCTCTGTGTGTGTGACTATCATAAATAAATTAAAACAAATTAAAAAAAAGAAATGAAAAAAAGAGCTAGTACACAGAACATATTATTTAGAATAATGTTTTTACCCATTTTCTCTTTAGCACAGACTATTTTATAAATTTTGTCATTTGTTAGTATAATATTTTCTTAGAGTACTTCAAAAAACTATCATTTACAAATTACTAGCAGATTTAATCTATTGTGAAACAACTTGTGCTATATATATACATATATATTTTTAGTATATTTGATATAGCTTTTATCTTTGGCAACTATTCATAAAATATTTGTTTTAAAAACACTTAAATAAAAAATAAAAATAATAAATAAATTAAATAAATAAGTAAATAAATAAAAACACTTAAATATACTGGCATTTTTCAAGCCTCTAGTTTCTTTAGCTTTGAACTGTCCAATTTATGTGACCTTTGGCTAGCTTTTGAAAATATGCTCTCAACACTTAGTTCACCACTGAGTTCCAATTTGTGATACACAGAGGGAACTCTAGTAGGAGTCCATTTATATGACAGATAGAAACATGTCCTTTTTCTTTCACTGAATATCACTTTAAGAACCTAATAGGGGGAATGTAGCTTTCACAATATCTTCAGAGCCTCAAAAACTCAGCTAACTCTATTGAAAATTAGAAGACTGTAGATAGCTGATTTCCCCAACTTTACTCAAATGCACAGAGTCAACTTTGTATATTTCATGTATTCAGTGTACATTGCTAGCTTTTAAAAGTGTGTATTTTTAGTGTGATTTTAGATCAACTGTAATTAACCTCTTTTTAAATCGAACATTTTTTAAAATGTTTATTTTATAATCTTCTATTGAAGTAAAGTCAATAACTAGAGATAGTGCATTAACATATCCAAGATAATTGAGAAACAAACAGATTTATATATGCCACATCCCTCAAGAATCAACTATATTTTGAAATAACTTTTGCCAAGAAAATTTTTTTAAAACTCCACATTCCCTCCGTAATTAATGAAGTTAGTTATGTCCACTCTTCTCCAATTTGGGCCTGTGTGCAATCACAATGGATTTAAAAAAGACTCTTTCTATAATCAAGCACTTTATAGTATCAGACCTAAGGCATCTTTATGAATAAAGCATGCATGAGCAACAATGTTGGGAATTACGTGTGGTCAATATGAAGTCTTTGTAGCACTACGAGAAAGGTTCTTCCTCAGCCGTGAACTGGTGAGGTGAATAATTCAAGTAAGAATTGACATTGCTGGAGGCCAAAATGCTGAAATATCTCTTGATTAGAATTATAAGAACATGAGAGATTTTTGGAGAGAGAATAAAGGTCATTTGGTCCATCAAGGCATAGCCTTTTTAGTACTCCATTTCCCCAAGGATGGCATCTAATTTCTTGAATGACATCCCTGTTTTTGCCTCAACAACTTTGCCACAGGCTCTTCTAAGCATTAATTATTCTCCACATGAAAAGGTACTTTCTGAAATATGTGGTGAATTTATTTTTTAATTTCCATTTATGTCTTTTTGTCCTATAATCTGTATTAAAATGGAAATAATAATTTGGATTGACATTATCTGTGGCAGTTAAGACTTTATATGCTTCAAATCAGACAGCTCCAACTCTGTCCTTAATATTATATGCCCAGATTTATGGTCCTAACAACAAGCACTGCATAGCAAACAGTGGTAGGGGTCCCAGTGAGAACATTTAATACTTTGAAAATTCATAATCTCTCAAGTATATATCTTTTCTTTGTAAAATAGAGATGGGTACTTACTAAAAATAACTGAAAAATAAATGAATTAATCGGTGTATTCCCTACCACTTGCATATATACATATATATATACATGTATTTTTATATACACATTTTTTACCCAAGATCAAATAATTATTTCATATTTGACTAAATATTTACAAAATATAAAACATAATCACAACTTACACAAATTTAGAAATATGCATGTAAAATACATAGTATTTTCAAGTTAACTGAAAGCAAAAAGAAATGCTATTATTCTGTAGACACAAAGAAATCTGAAAACTTTTTTTCTAAATAGCAACTAACACCCTTTTATTTTTTGTTTTTTGAAATGTTAGGAAGGGGAAATAATTACTTTTACAATACACGTCTCCCTTTTATAACATTAACTAAATTTTAGAAGATCAATTATTCTGTTGCAATGACACTAGTTAACATCTTACTTAGGCCAAATGTAATGAAATCTCCATGACAAAGACGGATCCAGAGTGAGTGGTAATCCAGGAGAGCCAGATAGTTAAACCAATCATTGCTTGACATTATGCTGACCACAGTGATTGGTTCTAGTTGATCCATTTAGATCAATGTTCCAAAGTTTGTTCTGAATTGTGAAAAACAATTATTTGTCTTCCCTTACATATGAAGGAGGAAATACGTGGCTTCAACTGGTGTCAGCAAATTGCCAATTATAATATAATCTAAGACATGTGCAAATGTGAAATAGAGCCCTCCCAAAGTGGGAACTGAAGCCCTGGAGACCAATCGAAATTTCCATTTTTCAGTTACAGGCCAGAGAAATTTGTTTAAACTCTTTTAGTTTAGGTGTCATTAACTGCAAATGAAAGCATTCAAGCTGGTAATCTAAATTTCATTTTTAAATTAAAATATATCATTTTTGTGTTTATATAATGTTTATGTGCTTCACATCTGTGTGAGTCTAGATATTCATAGTTATGTCATAAACTATTTTTAAGGATCATGATAAAATTATGAATAATTAAGATACTCCAATGGCAACAGTTTAAAGGTAGGCAACACACACACGCACACACACACACATAGATATATGCTGGAAAAGAGATAGATGGACTAAGGAGCCTATGAACATGGTCTACTGGCTGGTCCTGGCAGCATACCTACCTCAACAGTAGCTAGTAGAAACATCAAATCTAATTTAAACTACCCCCCCCTCGCTTTTTCAGTTATTACAGTATGGTCAATACCAGCACAGTTACCCAAAATAAAATTATCCACGGGATTGACCATTCTTTACAATATCCTGAAATAGAATGTCAGTTTAGACTTCTCACTTACATGTTACTTCTGAAAAAAAAGGACAGAGGTGAAGAAAAATATTCTTTTACTATTATTATTGCTTTCAGGGCCCTTGTCATTAGTTTTTATTGTCACAAAAGTAGAAGAAAGTTTCATATGATCATGAGAGATAGTTTAATCACAAAGGAAGAGGAAAGTTATGACAAGAGAAGTCTTTTTCTTTTATCACAAGAGCAGCAGGAGTCTCCCTTTATCCTGAGAAAAGGGAATCTCTTTTCCCATTTCTCTTTTTGAAACACCTTTTGGAATAGAGGATCATAAATTTTAGGAAGGAAGAATTGATTCTGAGACAATTTAGAATTTTTAGGCTTATTTTCTAATTTGAAAAAGTTGTTTAACTTCTAAGATTGCTTTTTCAACTATAAAAATCATCCTAATGTATTAAACCCTAATGGCCAAGGAATTAGAAAAATTAAAATAGAAAAATATAGTGATTCATAAATTTGTTTATTCATTCCTGTGATTCCTTGAGTGCTGCAGAACATTCTATGGGCACTTGGTTACTGGAGATAAGACAATATAAAATTAAAGTATGCAATATGTGCAATGTAAGACAATGTGAAACTTTAGAGTAAGAAGAACTCTTGTAATTTAGTCAACAGTCATTAGATTGAAATGACAAGTGAAATTGACTTTTTAGTGGGTAAACTATACATTTCTTATCACACTATGTACACACTGTTCAAACTATCCCACTTCTGATTAATTTTATATTACCCATCAATTATGACTTTATTTGTAGTTAACAAAAAATGGTAAGTAGTAATAGGACTGCTTGAGGACATTCTCAAACTTATATATTCCTTTTTATGACAAATTATACTATTTTTCTAAATCATTTTAGTAATAGAAAAACTGAATTCAATACATTTTCACCATGCCAACTATTCAAATACACAGTTGAATTGATCTTGCATTTTCAAAATAGTTTAAATAAATTTTTGCTATAGTAATGAAGCATAGAGTAGAAATAAACATGCACACTTCTAAAGATTTAAATATTACATATATTATTCAGCCATTTTTCAATGGCTAGCAATTTCATATAGTTAATAAACACCTATTAGCTATATTAACATAGTTAATAGAAAGACTTTTATTTTGCTAATATGTTTGGAAAAGCCAAAAGTCATGAGTATGATTAGAAAATTATATGAATCCTTGCTTTTAATAATTCAATCTAAACAACTGATTTATATTATTTGAAGTAAATGAAGATATGCTTGCCCTTTAGGTGTTAATTATTTCAGCAAAACTATAAATTCTTGATTTACAATGAAGCGTAAAGATTACTGTTCTAACATGAGCTTCATGCTTACCACATACCACAGTTACTCGAATAAATGACACCAGATTTCTTTTTTTTTATTTTTTTATTTTTTATTTTTTTGACACCAGATTTCTAAAGCAAATAATTCCCTGTGAGTAAATTGCACTTTGGCTTGACACTGCCTCCCACAGAAGCGGGTATATCTCTTGCCAGTCTCTTCCTTCCCCATGATCTATCCGTTTTCAACAAACACATTTAACAGCTGTGGATACAAACAAGGCACATTTGGCAAAAGTAGGAACCAGATGCCAAAATCTGAATGTATGTTCTATTCAAAGCATCCGGCCCTGTTGCTAAGTACTTGGTGTCACCACTGTTGGCTCCCTCTCTTAATCATCTACTGGCAGGCAACAGAGGCGCATCTGGGGATATTGTCGAGGTGATGTAGCTGTGCTCTGGCCACCTTGTGAGTTGCAACCATTTTGAGGTAGCTTCCTATTTCTAAGAATGTTTTGAAAAAACTATTATGAAATATGTTATACATTATGACATATATTTATATTTTTATACTATATGAAATACACACACACACACACACACACATACTGTTATGAAACACTAAAAGAGCTCATTGAAAATAAAATTCCCAAATTTAAGACTTTCAAATTTCTGCCTGGGAGCAAGACACTGTTATCTGAAATAGTTAAAACACATCCTTACAAAGTATGTGTGAACAAATGTAAAGTACAAATTAATAGTGAAATCTGCATGATAAATGACTTTAGCTACCTAGGCAGAGGATTTGTTGTAGCTCAGATTCTCTTATGCCTGAGGCTAGCTTGCATGTGTGGAGTTTATTTGGAATTTGAGCCCAGAGAGCAGAAGGGAGGAACAAAGTAGTGAGGTGAGGTGGGAAGGGGCAGGTAGTTAAATAGGGAAGTAGGAAATCCAACAGTAAGGTAGGCATCTCTTCATTTTTGCTGGATCCCATGGTACACACTCTGGGGACGCTCCTGAAATATTTTTTTCAGAGATACATATCTGAGGGAGGAAAAGGGGAAACATTGATTTTTATTCCCCCATCTGAGAATTATTTCCTGCTTTCCTGTGCCACTTAGAAATTTTGGAGTTGTGCATGTGAGAATGTTGACTAGATTACTGTGGTCTCCTCATTGTGTGTAAGAGAAGAAAGGAGTATTTCACATGGCACGAGCTCGTGTCAAGGCATTGTTAAATTACACCCAAAGTTGCTGGATTCTGGAATCTAAGGTGGAACTTATGAGATTTGAGTTGGTAAATAAGCAGTAACAAATACACAGCTACTATTTCCGAAGCTTTCTACATACATTGTCACATTAATGTTCACAATAACTCTAAAATTAGATATTCTTATCATTATGCTTCTATTTTATAGTTGAAACTAAGGATGTAGAAAAGTAAGGCAGTTTTCCCAGGATCATTCAGATAGAGAGGCCCAAAACTAGAATTTGACCTTTTTCTGGATGCTGTACAAGATTCAGTCCCTGTTAACAGAGGCTCTTATCTACCAGTGACTTAAAGATCTGTTCCTCAGCACAGATGAAATGCTTTGTTCATTCCAGGTGATAGAAGGTCTGCCAGAGTTGCTACACTTGAAAATTAGTCCCTAATGTTGACTCCCTAATGCTCGTGCCTCATTCTCATCTATCACCCCTGCTCAGTTGACCTTCATTTTTTTAAACAAGATTTTATTTATTTTTTGAGAGAGAGAGAGAGAGCAGGGAGAGGGGCAGAAGGAGAGGGAGAGAATTCCAGGCAGACTGTACTGAGTGCAGAGCCTAGGCAGGGCTTGACTTTCCCAGGACTCTGAGGTCATGACCTGAGCCAAAAGTAAGAGTCAGACACTTACCCAACTGAGTCATCCAGGTGCCCATTAGGTGACCTTCCTATAGTGTCTCCTAGTTCCTCCCTCTGCCCCTATGCCCTGACCCATTCACATAGTCAATTTCTTAGGGTTCTCAAAAAAGAATTGATAAATAAATCATAGCAAAACCTAACCAAACAGATTAAATATTTTTTTTTCATTCAACAGTATTGAAATAACCAGTTATTCTTCAAAGGAATTATGGGTGCTGTTCAGTCACTGGAAAAGGAACACTGAAGAAAAATAGACCAAGAAAAGGAACGAAATCATCTATATTACAACCTACCATCATTTTATGTGTAGAAGAATAACCAATTTCTACAAACTATCCCTTTATGGTTTGGTTAAATTTAAGGTCAGAAGCAAGAAAATAATATGAGTGAATTAAATGTGCATTGGTTAACATAGATAATTTAAAATAAAATGCAGATATACACAGAAGTATATGGAAGACAACAGTTATTTTGAGTCTTACCTAGAGGAAAAAGAGTTTGCATTTCATAGGCAGAAGTGAAATCAATCTAAGTCCTCAAAGAGGAGTATGGGAGTATATAGCATTTGAAAAAGAAAATCTTTGGGCAGCCCTGGTGGTCCAGCGGTTTAGCCCTGCCTTAAGCCCAGGGCATGATTCTGGAGACCTGGGATTGAGTCCCACATCAGGCTCCCTGCATGGAGCCTGCTTCTCCCTCTGCCTGTGTCTCTGCCTCTCTCTCTCTCTCTCTCTCTCTCTCTCTCTCTCTGTGTGTGTGTGTGTGTGTCTCATGAATAAATAAATAAAATCTTAAAAAAAAAAGAAAAGAAAATCCTAATAGCTATGTTAAGGTCTGGTGTGAATCGAAAAATCAAATTACTAAAATAAAAGAAATAAAATAGCTGATTTCTATAAAGTGAAATATGAGTTGATAAGGGATCCAGATTTATTAAGGACAAAATTATCAAGATTTATTGATGGGAAAAGTTATGAAATACATGTATATATGTGACTCTAAGTCACATATTAGAGCATCAAGATTTACTTAGAGTGATAGAGACATTAGATAGGACTGACAATTTCTAGGAAAATACATGATGGATGCTACTTTATTAAGAGAAAGAAAAAAGAGACTAGAAATGGCTGATCCCGGTAGAAAAATAAATGTAAAAAGAGTTTTATTTTTTTTATTTTCATTTTCATTTTTTTTATAAAAAGAGTTTTATATAGAATGTTGATCATACTACAAGCCTTCAAATGTTTTTCTAGTTAACAATTAAAGGGGAAAAGGTAGTAATGAATGAGACATAAGGTTGCCAGAAATTGAATAGAGGAATCGGGGACATTATCAATATAGAAAAAATAGTGGTGTTGGCATCCAGTCCTGCCAAAAATCTCCCCAAAGTATGGAAAAAAATCCTTAGTGTGAAGTAATTTATATCATAGAATGATTCCAGTGACAAAGAAAGAGCACCAAAATTTAAGAGATGAGGCAGGCATATAGACAAATGCAATAGAATGCTATATCAAGTTAATCTTACCTTAACCAGGAAATATGATTCATCTTTAAATCTCTCAGAGTTCATTGTAGTGATAGTTGAATACAGAAAATTATTAGGTAGAGTAAAATGTTTTTACTGAAACATTATAAAGTGAGCAAAATAAATGAAATATCTACTGTACTTCTAAAGGATGACCATGAAATTTTAATGCACTATAAGATTAATAATATAGCTCAATAAGATTGATATATTAAAATATATAATCTATTACTACTTAAGGAATTATAGTAGTATTTTTTTAAATTTTATTTATTTATTCATGACAGACAGAGAGAGAAGCAGAGACATTGGCAGAAGGAGAAGTATGCTCCCGATGAGGAGCCCGATGTGGGATGCAATCCCAGAACCCCGGGATCACAGCCTAAGCCAGAGGCAGACATCTAACCACTGAGATACCCAGGTGCCCCAAGGAATTTTAGTAGTTTGTCAGATAAACATGCAAGTCCTTTAGTTGTAGACTTCAAAATTTTAACTTCTACACCAATGAATATAAGATACATAATTATGTACGTAGTCCATTTTGCTAAGTAACATGACTACATGCATTTGAATAGAATTTTATCTAGTGAAAGAACTAACAGCATGACAGCTATTCACTGCCTCCTATGAATTGGAAAAACGGTATTGATGGTCTAAGACATGCATTTTTATTGTTGTTCAGTCAGAACTTGAAATATACTAAGAATTCCAGGACTCTGAGAAGTATTATGAGAAGGCAGAATATATTATTTTAACATTTGAAGCAACTAATAAAAATGTCTATTCTAAACTGACATTCAAGTTTATTAATATATTAATAAGGGCAGCAATATGTTGTCATTTTTTCCTTACAGTCATGAGGAATTATTTCAAATATGAAGCTACATATTATTGATTGAGAAACTTAATATATAAAAATTAAAGATGTCACATGTAAAAAATAAGATGTTCATCAGTTAAACCCAAAATCTCTTTAATATGGTTAAAATTTTATTTTACTAATCATGTATGTAATATGCTTAAGAAGCATGGCGTTCAGAACTATATATGTTAAATACTTCACTTAAGAATTTGATTATGAGGGCAGCCCTGGTGGCTCAGCGGTTTAGTGCCGCCTTCAGCCCAAGGCATGATCCTGGAGACCCGGGATCAAGTCCCACGTCGGGCTCCCCGCATGGAGCCTGCTGCTCCCTCTGCCTATGTCTCTGCATCAATCTCTCTATTATGTCTCCCATGAATATTATGTATTTTAATGATAAAGTTATAGGTGGTTGCAAGCAATATTTTTGCATTTTAAAATTGAAAACTTTTACTTTACGAATACTAAATGGCCAAGAACTAAACATGAAGAGATGAAAAAAAGAGCAGCAGATGGGGAGGATGTGAAGCCAACCATACTTAAGAAGCCGAAACCAATTAGAAAGGTATCACTGAAAGCTATTCTACACAGCCGACCTAAAATGGAGAGCAAGTATAATAATAAAATGCCATGGTTGATAGCTCCTAAGGCCTGTGGAATGTCAAGAAGCAGTACGAGTGTAATGTTAGCACCTTAATAAGCAATTTATGAGTAATTCAATGCAAGACTGTTTCTGTTTTTGGAAATGAAAATAATTGATCGAAACGAGAAGAGTCAAATCGAAATGAAAATAATCGAATCGAAACGAAAATAATCGAATTGAAAAGAAACAAATTGAATTGAATCGAATAATATCAAATTGAATCGAAAATAATCAAATCGAATTGAAAAAAAATCGAAATGAAAATAATCAAATAGAAACAAAAATAATCGAATCGAAATGACAAAAGTCAAATCGAAATGAAAATAATCGAATCAAAACGAAAATAATCGAATCGAAAAGAAACAAATTGAATTGAATCGAAAAAAATCAAATCGAATCGAAATTAACCAAATTGAAACGAGAGAAATCAAATCGAATCGAAAATAATCGAATCGAATCAAAAATACACAAATCGAAATGAAAATAATCGAATCGAATTGAAAAAATTCCAATCGAAAGAAACGAATTGAATCGATTCGAAAAAATCAAATAGAATAGAAAATAAACAAATAGAAAGGAAAATAATCAATCGAAATGAAAATAAATGAATCGAAATGAAAAAAAATCAAGTAGAAGTGAAAAAAATCGAAACGAATCGAAAATAATCAAATCGTATCAAAAATAATCAAATCGAATCGAAAATAATCAAATAGAAACGAAAATAATCGAATCGAATCGAAAATAATCAAATCGAAATGAAAATAATCGAATAGAATCAAAAATACTCGAATCGAAACAAAAATAATCTAATAGAAATGAAAATAATGAATCGAAACGAGAAAGTCAAATCGAAACGATAATTGAATCGAAATGAAAATAATCGAATCCAAACGAAAAAAATCGAATCAAAACGAAAATAATCGAATTGAAAAGAAAAAAATCGAATCAAATAGCATCAAATCGAAAAAAATCGAGTCGAATCCAATTGAAAAAATAGAATCGAAACGAAAATAAACGAATCGAAACAATAATAATCGAATCGAAACGAAAATAAATGAATCGAAATGAAAATCATGTTGAAGCGAAAAAAATCAAATCGAATCGAAAATAATCAAATTGAATCGAAATTAATCGAATCGAATCGAAAATAAAAAAATAGAAACGAAAATAATCGAATCGAAATGAGAAAAGTCAAATCGAAATGAAAATAATCGAATCGAAACGAAAATAATCGAATCAAAAAGAAACAAATTGAATTGAATCGAATAATATCAAATCGAATCGAAATAATCAAACCGAATTGAAAATAATCAAATCGAAATGAGAAAAATCAAATCGAATCGAAAATAATTGAATCGAATCGAAAATAAACAAATCTAACTGAAAATAATCGAATCAAATCGAAAAAATTCGAATCGAAAAGAAATGAATTGAATCGAAAAAAATCAAATAGAATTGAAAATAATCAAATTGAAACGAAAGTAATCAATCGAAACGAAAATAATCGAATCAAACCAAAATAATCAAATGGACATGAAAATAATCGAATTGAAAATAATCAAATCGAAACTAAAATATTCAAATCGAATCGGAAATAATCATATAGAAACGAAAATAATCGAATCGAAACGAAAATATTCAAATCGAAACCAAAATAATCAAACCGACATGAAAATAATCGAATCGAATTGAAAATAAATCGAAACTAAAATATCGAATCGAATTGAAAATAATCAAACCAAATAGAAAATAATTGAATCGAAATGAAAAAAATCAAGTACAAGCGAAAATAATCGAATCGAAACCAAAATAATTAAATCGACATGAAAATAATCAAATCGAATCGAAAATAATCGAATCAAAATAAAAATAATCGAATCGAATCAAAAATATTGAATCGAATCGAAAATAATCGAATCAAAACGAAAATATCCGAATCGAAACAAAAATAATTGAATCGAAATGAAAAAAATCGAATCAAAACGAAAATAATCGAATCGAAACGTAAATAATCAAATCGAAATGAAAATAAACGAATCGATTTAAAAAATCGAATTGAAACGAAAATAATCGAATCGAATCGAAAATAATCGAGTCGAATCGAAAATAATTGAGTTGAAACAAAAATAATCCAATCGAAATGAAAATAATCGAATCGAAACGAAATTATCGAATGGAATAAAAAGAATACAATCAAAAGAAAAATAATCAAATCGAAATGAAAAAAATGGAATCGAATCAAATCGAATCGAAGAAAATCAAATCGCATCGAATAGATAAAAATCGAATGGAATGGAATTGAATCAAAACGAAGATAATCGAATCGAAACGAAGATATTCGAATCGAATAAAAACATAATAGAAACGTAAATAATCGAATCAAAACCAAAATAATCACACAAAATGAAAATAATTGAATTGAATCGAAAATAATCACATTGAATCGAAAATAATCAAATCGAATCGAAAATAATCAATCAAAACGAAAATAATCGAAACGAAACCAAAATAATCAAATCGACATGAAAATAATGGAATCGAATCGAAAGTAATCAAATAGAAACTAAAATAATCGAATCGAATAGAAAATGATCAAAACGAAACGAAAATAATCAATCGAAATGAAAATCAAATCGAAACCAAAATAATCAAATTGACGTGAAAAAAATCAAATCGAATCGAAAATATCAAATCGAAACTAAAATTGAATGGAATCGAAAATAATCAAATTGAATCGAAAATAATCAAATCGAAACAAAAATAATCAAATCGAATCGAAAATAATCAAATCGAATCAAAAATAATCAATCCAAACGAAAATAATCAAATCGAAACCAAAATGATCAAATCGACATGAAAATAACCGAACGAAATGCTGTGGAAGCGAACCGTACAGGCAGTCAGGATGCGGGAGGGACAGGCCATGAGCTCAACTCTCAGACGTGTGTGAGCTGTGCAGGCCGACGTGTGCTGGACACTTACTGATGGGAGCTAGGACCGAGCTACACTCTCATTGAAGAAGGACATTTGCGATCTCTGCATTGAACTCAGATACACGAAGTAGAGTCCTGTCGCTTCCACATGCTTTTCACACAACCTCTTCCGGCACCTCACATAAATAAAAAATCTTTAAAAAAAATGAAAGAAAGTGTTCTAGATGTGCTCATAGTTTTAATTAAACATGAATCAAGTGACCTTTTGGCTCCTTGACATGCAGGATTCTATGTATTCAACATATAAATATTACACAGATGTTGACGTGTAAATATTAAAATAGAAGGAGAGCTAAAGAGAAAAAAATGTGATTTAACAAGAGAAAGGGGATCCCTGGGTGGCGCAGTGGTTTAGCACCTGCCTTTGGCCCAGGGCGCGATCCTGGAGACTCGGGATCAAATCCCACGTCGGGCTCCCGGTGCATGGAGCCTGCTTCTCCCTCTGCCTATGTCTCTGCCTCTCTCTCTCTCTCTCTCTCTCTCTCTCTTTCTCTGTGTGACTATCATAAAAAATAAAAATTAAAAAATAAAAAAATAATAAAAAAAATTTAACAAGAGAAAGGCAGTAGGTAAAAAGAAGAAAAAAAAAGTAACACAGAATACAAACCCAAAGTGAATGTACTATAAATATATTGAAGATCTTAATACCATCAATATTGCATAAATGTAAATATTAGGCTAAAAGTATTAGGTCTAATAAAGATGAACTTTATTGGGGTTAGCTCAATCAAATATTTAGAAATTAAGATGTCAACTTATGTTAAGAGGACACCCCCAAAATGCCAAATATCTGAATTATTAAAATGATATAAATATGTACTATAAAGTACATCTCAACTGTGAAGATCTTTTTACCTTTAAATATAATAAAAGAAGGACAATAGAAAGAAATTTTAGTATATAATACAGTTCTTCCTCATTATATGGTAATGGAATTAATTTAAATGAGAATCTGTGTGACATCCTATATGTAACCTCTGTTCTACCTTTATCTGTTCTATCTTTATGAACTTCTTGGTAGTTTCACTTATTAAAAGATTCTAACAGTATTTAGCTCTCTCTAAAGGGACCTTTGAGACCAAAATGGTTGCAACAGAATCTCTCTTTCTGTAAAAGATACCATAAAACAATTAAATGTTACTTGAGTCCTCACTGAAAACCATTCTCACTAAAACTAATGATTCCCTATGTCAATATTAAAATCTATTTTTTAACCTCATTTTGGACTTATAAAAATATTAAAATATATTTCAATATCTCATACTGAATATCTAGCAGTAGCCACAAGGAAAAATAGCACAAATTTAATACTATTATACTAAAATACATTTTATCTTTATACTTCAATGTTTTAATATTAATAACAGATTCTATACTGCTTTATATTTTTCTTATTTAATCATCTCAACATCCTTGTAAAAATAGTACAGATTTATTTTAAAAATAAGGAGAAAAGCTCATGGAATAAAATATTTTGTCAGATGAACATGCATCCATTTCTTCTATATTTGTTTCTCTATAATTTATTATTGTTATTCAACTTACTTGAGATTATTTTTTTGAAAATGTTTTACACTTCCATAGTACAAATTTATGGCAAATAGAAATTATTATTTTGTTCTTTCACTCAGTAAAGAGTTTTAAAGTCAAAACAGTATAAAACTGAGCTTCAAGGGAAGAATTCTGTGGCTAAGTAGAATCATGTAAGGATGTACTTAAGAGTAGGTTGTGTGGTTAACTGATATCACCACTCCATTACTTCTATAATTTTTCATGATTTATATTGTCTTCTCCAGATATTTCCAAGCTAGTGAGGAAATTCAGAACACAGTTTCAGGGTAACTACTATGTTTCCTTTTAACTCCCTATAGTTTAACTTCCTTCACATTTTAGGAAGGACAAAGTCTAAGAAAGGCATCTTCAAAGAGAAGACATTGAGGAAACTTACTCATGGCATTTATAATCTTGCAGATTTATTTTTTTTATGTTCAAAATAAACAGAACCTGGAATATTACTGAAAAGTACCTATGGGATAAAGTTTGGCATAATTCTAAAAACAGAATGAAAAAAGAAAGAAGGAAAAGAAAGAAAGAAAGAAAAGAAAGAAAGAAAGAAAAGAAAGAAAAGAAAAGAAAAAAGAACAAAGAAGAAAGAAAGGAGAAAAGAAAGAAGCCATTTGAATTAGAAATGAAAGAACTAGGAGTAAATTTTTTAAAGAGGAATAAAAACATTTTTTAAAGTGTCCTCCAATATTTAAATACTTTATTAGAAGAGAAAATAGATCAATTATTCATGATTCATGACTATAGTTTTCAGATTAGTGTTTAAAAATTAAGGGGCTACACTTTTTTGACATTACAGAATAGTTAAGGTTGTCTAGAGATAGAATGAGATAGCTTTCTAGGCTTGTTTTCTCATTAATTTGGATGAGGTGGTTTCTAATATCCCTTTCAGTTTTACTATTGCAGTGTTATCTTTTTAAAAACGATTTTCTTTATTTAATAGAGAGAGAGACCACATGAGCAAGGCAGAGCTACAGGAGAGGGAGAAGCAAACTCCCCTCTGAGGAGTGAATCTGCTGTGGGGCTCCATTCTAGGACTCCAGGATCATGACCTGGCGGAAGGCAGATGCTTAACTATCTGAGCCACCCAGGCACCTTGCACGATATTATCTTCCTCTGGATATTTAGAGTGAGTGTAACATGAGACAACCCACCTGCATACATCTGCTAAGCAGTTTACAACTCCCCGAGATTATCCCCCTCTTTACATTATCCCTGATGAATACTCTTAAAAGTCGAAGTGAATTCAAAACAATCCTAATGCTGTCCCTGATGCCCATACCTCTCTTATTGCAATGTACCACTTTTTACCATTTATTATGTTTGTTTAGACATTCATTTATTTCCTTGATAGACAGTAAGCACTGCTTATAAATTGTAATTTGGTGGGAAGGATCTTCCATATTGAAATCATTTGGGGTTTTAAAAGGCAAATTCCTGGAATTGATTCTAGAACTACAGGAAGACTTGCCATTATTTTCTGTATGATACACTGAACTTTATTCTTTTAAATGCTTAGTGTTACTAAGCTACTGCTATAAATTCTTTTATTTACCTTTGTGTTTTCCAACGTCTGTCAACTCTTGGCCTAATCATTACTAATACCCAGCCTCAGCCGTACCGAGCTGCTGATTTATTTCTGAATACATCTTCAGGATATCAGGATATCCTCAGACGTCATCGTTCTGGGCAGGCTGATGTTAATCTTGTTATAAACCTTGCTCCCTAGGAGCTATTTTCTGACTGCTTTCTCCTATTTATGCCTTACTTAGGATCCTGTTTCAAAATAGACCAAATGGAAACACACTCTTGCCTGACTGATGCTGTGATCTAGAATATCCTATTACACACTTTATCCATCAAGGTGAACCACACAGCATCTTGAAGATAGCCTAAATCATGCCCACATGTGCTACCTCCCTTTAATTATTCTAATTAAGACTCCTTTTCTTCCAACAAATGACCAGCCCTATACCTAAGACTCTTCTTCGGTGGCCCAGTCCTAATCACAAATATGCAATTTTACTTCTTGCTGTACCCTCAATGAGTGGAAAGCCTGGCTTCTTGTAAAAGATGAGAGAGGGTAGTCCTATCCTCAATGAGAGGGGGCATTTAAGGTAACCTTATCACAAACCTCAAAACAGTTTGTCCCCTTTTCTTTTCACCTCTCTCCCCCATATGCCTAGACAGGATGAAACAGATGCTCATTAATTCTTAAAATCCCTTTAAACTATATAATGTACACTCTCAGATTAGTGAGATTAAAACACATGGTAGTTATATAATTTATAATGTGTCCAGAATTAATCAATAGATCAACAGCACTATTTGCAAGGTAGGCAGTCAGGCCTGAAGATTTTTTATCAAAAGCCCAAAAAGGAAACACTTCTCAAGTTGCTATTGGTTATCATGATCTGAGCAAACAAATTGTATTGCTGCACAACGTCAATAGCCCACATTCTACGCCTTGTTTTGCTTTTTAACACTGAGAAGACCAACAGCTGTTACTGATCTAAGAAGAACTAAAGCATTTACAGTAGGTGGTACCACCTGTGCTTTTCTTATTCCACCCTTAAAAATCTGCTACTTTATTTTGGAGCTGATGGAGAATATGGCAGTGACTCAATGTCAGGGGGAGTGAGTAGTCAACTGTGGCTTAGTTCTGATAAGGAGTAACATGACCTTTATAAGTCACAACAATGTGTGTTGATGAATATCTTCTCTTGATTTTGCTTTATCCATTTCAAGAATCTAAGAAAAGACCATAAATAAAAAGGAAATTTGAATTCAGCTGACTTAACTGAACGAAAGATTTACAACCCAGATAAAATTCAAGATTCTATATATATGCAATTAATGATCTTAACTATTTCATGTTTCATTTTAGCTTCTTTACCTTAAACCCTAGAAAAAATACACTTGCCACGTTACTGCCTACTTGATCCTATAGCTGTGGAATTTTAAATTTAAACAGGCAGTTGGTGAAACATGTCTTCTATTTCCAAGTGAAGTGTTTAAGAGTTTATGGAAAATAGAGAATTAACTCAATTGGGGACAAAAATAGCTTTGAAATTTGGTAGCTTGAGTTACCTAGCACTTATATATGAAGTTTCCTCTAAATGCTAAATTTCAAAATGTTATATACAGAATAATTTAAGTCATATAATACAAAACTTTTGACAAAAGGAAATGTATCGAGTGATACATTTACTTCAACTGAATCAGGGGATCCCTACACAACCATGAGTTGATGTTTCTGCATCTTGGTGTTCTAAATTAATCAATGTTATAGAAATTCAACTAGAATTGAATTGTTCAATGAAAAAAGCGAGGTAATAATCTCTTGTCATTTTTTTTACAACTTTTCACATTTCCCATAGTAAATTGGGGGAGTAAATACCCACAGTAAATTCCCCATAGTAGATTTCCTGAGTAAATTGTTTGCCAATATGGTATATTCTAACCCGGCCTATTTTTAACAACCTTTCTTGCCTTCTGAAGCAAAGAAACAAAAAAGAAACCACTTTCGGACAAATATATATATATATTTGTATATATTTGTATATATTTGTATATATATTGCTATATATATATATATATATATATATATATATATATATATATAGCTTGAAAGCATTTCCCTTTAGATGAATTACTTAAAATTCAGCCAAGGACAGACACTGTTTTTTAATTGCTGTTTTAGAAAACATTTGGACCTACCTGGAAATATTAAATATAAGTCTCATTTATAACACTAACAATAGGTTTTATTTATAATCATGAATAGAGTGTCAACTCAAAGAATGGCCCACATTTACTACATCTGAGTTTTGTTGTTTCTGTTACTCACCTCACACTTCTCTGTTAGTTTTTGCTTGCTGTTTTCCAATATAATAATATTAATAAATATCATATCCAAATAGTTCTCAATTATGCTAGCACATTCTTTACTGAT
Organism: Vulpes vulpes; assembly: GCF_048418805.1. Lineage (NCBI taxonomy): Eukaryota > Metazoa > Chordata > Mammalia > Carnivora > Canidae > Vulpes > Vulpes vulpes. Next base: position 160,946 of record NW_027325700.1, on the reverse strand, counting down.
GAAGTGTTTAGTCAGAATTTTGTGTGTTTTTTTAAATTTTTATTATTTATTTATTCATGAGAGACAGAGAGAGAGAGAGAGGCAGAGACATAAGCAGATGGAGATGCAGGAAGCCCAATGTGGTAATCAATACCAGGATTTGGGGATCATGCCTTAAGCCAAAGGCAGACGCTCAACTGTTGAGTCACCAGGTGTCCCATAATTTTGTGTTTTTCTTTCCAATCCAGTGAGACACATTTTTACCTATAGAACATGTTGGCAACAGTGTTATCACACATACAGAAATCTTATACTATTATTACATTATATGTTGGTATTACAGCAATGAATTTGTCTGGATAGCTGTAAAATATTTTTCTCTTATTACTATTTGTCATGTCCAGGGCAGAGTCACTGATGTTGGTGACACAGTGCTTAGATTCAGACTGCAAAATTTGGGGATTTTCTGAAAAGTGACTCTCACACTGACAGCTGAGACCCATTGCTAGGAATAGAGAACATCTCCCTGAAGGCTACATAGTTACAGTTGTTCTACATTAAGCCACCACTTACCGAGAATTACCCAATGTAAAGAACAAATCCTTCAAGTGTCTTGTTGTTGCTTCAAAAAGAATGCCAGGCTTTCCTTTACTCATCCACAATTAGTTTTGCTAACTTGAAAAGCATATGACAAGTCGACCGATCTATGAACCAGCTGCCATCTGATAGCTCACCTCTGCAAAATGAGAAGGGAGCTGATACCAAGATGCAGATTCATGAAAGACACCCTGAGAAAAATCAATGTGAAATAAAATAAAAGTGGATAAATGAAGTCTGTAATTAAGGACTTAACAGGAAGCATTTACTAGATGGAAAGAGTTCCAAATGAAAAATACTTTGAAAAGATAAGTCACAAAACCTGTGCTTTAAAAAAATGGTAAAAGATAAAGAGGGCAAAGTACTTAGGAATTTCTATTTTACTACTGATAAGGCCACAAATGAGAATGTTCTGCCCAGAATTAATACAAAATTTAGGTGAATATGTTGGGTTACATCTCAGTCCTCTTGGACTCTTGTCTAAGTTTTTCTTTTTGGCAGACCAGGCTATCAAATTTTAGTAGATGAGTGAAAAATCAAATCATATTTCAGATAGTGAAATGATATCAAAGTTCCTGGCCTGTCTAGAATGGGAAAAGGATAAGACCATTAATTATAAAGTGAAACCACTTAGCAACTCAAGAATTGTATTTAGGATGCTGAATGTATAGTTGACAATAGTCATCCCTAAGAGCAGAGATCATATAATTTCATCTAGAAACAAGAAAGTAGATGTGCTTACTATACCTACTTACCATGCAATGTACCTACTTGATAACCTTCCATGTACTTATTTGCTTTTTAGCAGTTCATTCAATTAGATAAATTTGTATTAAGTACAAATTGTGTTCAAGGTACCCTTGAATGTCATGAAAGTAGGTAAACATGGTCACAGTTGGCATCACCTGTGTCAGTTGGCCTTAGGTTGCCAAATCTATTTTCTCTCTCCTTGAATCTGGGTTGCCCAGATTCCCCTTCAAGGGAATACTTACTGACCAGCTATGAGATATAGTCATTAGAGAGCTTACTGTGATCATTCTGCCTCAGTTAGAAAGAACCATTATTACCTAAAGTCATTCTTTTTCCTAATTTCAGTGCCTGAGCAAGACAGGAGAATAAGAATCTAGTCTTTGTGGCGTAATGCAGGATACTCTGACAGATAAGCCTTACTCTGAAGCTTTCCACATTGGCTGAGACTGTTGGATCTACATGCAGATCAACGTCTTCCTCCACCCAATCCTATTTCCTCTCTTTTTCTTTTATAGATGTTAGTTCATAATAAATAACTTACACCCCAACTACCATCACAGTATCTGCTTCTATGATGCTTGTTCTAGCCAATAAAATGTGGCCACTGTACCAGCTCTGAGACTAGACTTCAAAAAATCTTGTAGACTTTCACTCTGGGAATCCTACCAAGGCATCCTATCAACATGTCATGAGAGGCCAATAAAACAGCAATGAACCATATCAGAGGTCTTCCAAAGCAACAAGAAACCAATCAACCCAGCAGCTCACTGTACACACATAGACGCATTTTAAACTAGAAGAAGAGCCTAGCTGAGCCCAGCCCAAATTGCTAAATAGCAGAATCAGGAGCTAAATAAAAGATTGTTGTTTTAAACCATTAAATCTTTGGGATGATTTTTCATATAGCCAAAGCTATCTTATTATACAAGCATACTTAATATTTCTAAAAAGGCAATTTGTTTGAATTTTGATATTTTTATTATTTTTATAAAGGCCCTATAATAATGAACATGCAATTATCATTTAGTATAGAGTTATTTTCAGCTCTAGTCACACAGCTCTGTGCTTATTGTGTGGATGCCTGGAAATCCGGCACTGTCTTTCAGCCAAGATAAAGGCATTTACCTTTAGGCATTTACTAATGATTTATCATGTGCTATTTAATACCTGAAACTCCCTTGTGGCTCTTAGGCCCAGTTGGTTTATTGATAGCTTACACCTTGTGTAACCAGTTAGCCTGAATTAATTATGTAAACAGGGTCATGAAAGACCTCACTGGAAACTTTCCAGTTGCTCTCCCCAAATTAGTATTTGTTTTACAAATTTTGGTAATTCAATCTAGAAACAAAATACATCCTTGTGTTCATAGTAATGCTTAAGGCAGGTGCTTCTGGAAGTTTTGGGGCCCCTAAATCTTGCCTGAACTCTTTTTTTCTGCTCTATAGTATCTTTTGCCCTTATTAAAAGATTTGCATTAATATGCTTTATGGTGACTCTATAAGTCTTTTCAATTAACCGATGTGTTGCACTCTGCAGGCTGTGTGTGAGTGTTTAGGTGCTCTTCAAAAATTAAGAACAAGATTTGTGAATTTTTTCTTAGTATAGATCTAAGGAAACCATAGCTGCACAAGATCAAGATCAAAGTTAAATTTGTTTTTTGTTTTTTGTTTTTTTTTTTTTTGCTTTTTGATAAGGGTCTTTGTGTATGTGTGTTTATGTGGTTACATTTTGTTTGAAATTCTGGTTCTGGAGCAGTGTAAAGAAGTTCAATTACGAAAAAGGGAAAAGCGAAAACATGAAAGTCAGCTTCAAACACAAAAAGTAAACATATATTATTCACAAGTATAAGGACAAGAAAATAGAAAATGATTTAACATTATAATCCAATGACAAGTCAAAAGAAAAATAAAACATTTAATAGAATCAACTTCACACATGACAACAATAGAACATGATTAAAGGATATTAGGGCTGTAAACAGAACACATGCCCAAAGTAATATCTTTTAAATACTGGATATGTTGCCTGAATATCCCTTGATAAAAATTCCCTGAAGTTGATGATTTAAGGATTCCTGGTGAAATTCAAACATGTTACTAAAATATGGAAACAGCTTATTAATTAAGCAATATATGCCCCAAGACTATGAGCAAAAATATTATTTTTGTAAATTTCCTAGAGAAGAAAGTTCTTGATAAAGTTGATTGTAGCACAAAAGAGCTATGATTAAGTCAGCAAGAATATTTGAAGGTGTAGTGGAATAAAAGGACTAGAGGGTATGCTAGAGCAAAAAGTCCTAGAAACACAGGAGTAATGACTGAGAACAGAAACACGGAAGATAATGGTTATTTCGACAAAGGAAGTAGTTACTTAATGTGGATCATGGTTTCTTCATAAATGTACAAGGGTTTACATTTACCCCACGGAGGTGTACTACAACCCCACAGATCTCTTAGAGCATACTACACCTAAAATACTGAGCTGAACACAGTGAAAATACTCAATTGTTTACTGTATCCAACATCCTCCAAGTGCAAAATACTACTAGAGAGTGGCTTAATTCCACTAATATTATGTTACTAAGTATTATGGGTTTATACACTATAAGTTTTAGTTCATGTTTATTGAATTAAATTAGTTCTGTCACCTAATAATGGAGCAGCAAAGGAAATTTTGTTTAAATGAAGGTCCCAGTAAATTATATCTGAATCAAAGAATCATGGACTTGCAGGGCCACAAGCAGGCCTAAAAGTCATCTCGTACAACACCTCTTCTAATGCGTGAATTTACGCATTACATTCTATTTGAACACTTAATGATGAGCAGCATATACCTTCTGGAATTAGCTTATTTCATTACCAGTAGGCTCAGAGTTTTAAACTTATAAAACTTTTAAAGCTTTAAAGTTCTACTTTCAGGTCAGCAAAAGCCTACTCTCCTTTAACTTCCACCCAAAGCAAGTCTACTGATAGCTCTTTCATATCACAACCATTCAAATATTTCAAGATATAGTATCTTTTTATTTCAGAAAAAAATATTCCAAGTCTTCCAAATTTGACTGACCAGTATGGTTCCAACTTCTGTCTCCATTCTTCAGAGGTAGGCTGACCACCACAGAATTATGCTATACCATCAACCTCCCACCCCCTTCTCCCTGTCCTTCATCTTATATTTTACAGTTCACAAGTTTATTTTTTTAAAGATTTTATTTGTTTATTCATGAGAGACGAGAGAGAGAGAGAAAGAGAGAGAGAGAGAGAGGCAGAGACACAGGCAGAGGGAGAAGCAGGCTCCACACAGGGAGCCCAACGTGGGACTCGATCCTGGGTCTCCAGGATCATGCCCCGGGCCGAAGGCAGGTGCTAAACCCGCTGAGCCAGCAGGCATCCCTAGTTCACAAGTTTATGTCACAGTCACTGTGAGATTGCTTCAGCATATTGTGAACTAAATCTCCTAAGTCTTTTCAAACAATCTGCTACTAAGGCAAGACCCTTCACCTGCTATGTAGAGGGCATGTGTGAAGAGTTGGTTTATCTCTATTAAATTCCTCTTGTTAGAGTTTTCCATTGCTCCAGCTATGACAAGACTTCTATGAATCTTGATTCTATCATTCACTGTGATTTCTGCCCTTCTCTGATTTGTGTTATAACCAAACTGAAGGCCTAATCTTTATCAGCTCATATCAGAGTGAGCATCAAATAGCCTAAGCAGAGTGGCCTTTCTTGAAGTCTATTTCCTCAGTCTTCTCAACGTAATACATACTGAGCCAAGGTAAGATGCCTTGATGTACTGGGCTTGTGACATGGGCAGGGGGGTGGGGTGGGTGGGGGTGGGACACCACTCTCCGACACAGGTCAAACAGAGTAGAAGGCCTAGTTTTCACTGCTACCACCTCCTGAGACATGGTGTTAGATATTGTTTTAATAAAATAAACCAATCCCAAATGTCTTAGTGTAATACATGAATTTTATTTCTTTCAAGCAAATCCATTGCAGATATTTTTGATCAGGTGTATGGTAGGCAAGCTTATTCTACACAGTGCCCTTAGAATCTAGGCTCTTTCCCTCACACAACTTTTTTCTCAGTCCTTCATGTCTAGGAGTGTGGGTAAGAGAACACCTGAGAGAGGGTGAGGGATTATATGGTGGAGCATGCATGTGGCACAAAGCATTTTCACCAACATTCCTCTGGGCAGAAATCACTTGCCAGGTCTCATCTGTAAACATAGGGATTGGGAAAAATAGTGGTTTTGCTTACAGATGTGGAAAATGGAAAAAAAATTGAAACTATATCATGAGAGGGGGAACTGGTATTTGTAACTGGGGACACTTTGCTAAGAAATATCCCCTTGGTACCAGAAAGACAAAAATAAATTGATGTAAACAATAATTTAATATTTAAATAGTCATTCCTAAGAAACTTGGGCAGTGTGCCAAAATATTCTTTCCTTTCTCTCTCACATTGTTATTTCTCTTATTTTTCAAAATATTCTTTCCTTTCTATCTCACATTGTTATTTTTCTTATTTTTATTTTTTAACGATTTTATTTATTTATACATGAGAGACAGAGAGAGAGAGGCAGAGACATAGGAAGAGGGAGAAGCAGGTTCCATGCAGCAAGCTTGATGTGGGAGTTGATTCCCAGACCTGGGATCACTCCCTGAGCTGAAGGCAGATGCTCAACCACTGAGCCACCAGGCGTCCCTCTTTCACATCATTAATGGAGCTGTCCTAACTGCCAACCATCTCAGTATGGCTGCCTGCAGGGCCCAGCGTAACACTCAAGAGAATAGCACCTGGAAAAGGCCATAGAAACTATGTATTGTTGACTGGAATTATTACTTAGTAATAAGCAATGCCAGTCAACACTGTGTCTGGTGACTCGTATTACAAACTTTCTCATTTAAATGGTAAATATTGCAAAGTTGGACCTCTACTTTTTGAATAACTCTTTTTGCCTTATCTCCCATCTTCTCATCCGCATTTAATAATATCTCTTCCATCTTAATATATAGGAAATTAAAAACACTTTTTTCTATAATGGTTTTATTTGTATAATATAAAAACACCAACTTAAGGAAAGTTTTATAAGGGGCATCCAGAATACTATTGCAAAACTAGCTAAAATAATCTAATCAAAAAGTTTAATATGCAAGATTTTAATGTACACACAAATTCCTTAAGTTTTGGTTTATTTCCCTAAACATTTTATTGAAAACTAAAATTATATCCTGCTTTACGAATACATAGTAATGGAGAGAGAAGTTAGCATAACTAAACTTTAGCAAAGATATACTCAATATATGAGATAGTCTAATAAAGTCACATTTTATATTGCATTTGAATAGAATCAGGAAAACTTAAAAAAGATGAATTAGAGCACATGGGAAAACAACAAGGTTTTGACATTTTAGTTATGGAAGCACGGTATTTAGCACTTTAAAATGAGAATCATGGTCTTTGTAATTGGTTGACTATAAGAGTACATAACTTATGAGATAAAGATAGAAGTAACACCGGAGGAGATGGTAGAGTTTATGAATAAAAACTGACAAACCGGGGCATCTGGGTGGCTCAGTCATTTAAGCCTCCAACTCTTGGTTTCAGCTCAGGTCATGATCTCAGAGTCATGAAATCAAGCTCCATATCAGGCTCCATTATGGGTGTGGAGACTGCTTAGAATTCTCTCCTTGTCTCTCTCTCACTCTCTCTCTTTGTCCCTCTCCCCCATTATACACTCTCTCTTAAACAAAACAAGACTGATTAATAAATACCATACTCTATTTGTAAAACATAAAAACACAAAGCAAAGATATGAGGTAGAGTAAAATATAAAAGGAAGGACAATCATTAAAATATAAATTCCTCAAGTTAGTATTAAAGACTTGGCCATTTTGAAAATTTCCATAGATAGTGTCAAAAAATTAAACTTACCTTTTCCTCATGTGGGTCATACTGCATGTAGAAAATTTACACAGAAAATTATGAATAACTTAATACTCAATTAATATGTACATTAATAAAATATCCACTGAAAAAACTCCAACATTCATCATCTTCTAATATGTATCATCTGATATCAACATCAATAACACAAGATTGCTAGAACTCATACAGCAATTTGGTAGCGTGGCAGGATACAAAATCAATGCCCAGAAATCAATGGCATTTCTATACACTAACAATGAGACTGAAGAAAGAGAAATTAAGGAGTCAATCCCATTTACAATTGCACCCAAAAGCATAAGATACCTAGGAATAAACCTAACCAAAGAGGTAAAAGATCTATACCCTAAAAACTATAGAACACTTCTGAAAGAAATTGAGGAAGACACAAAGAGATGGAAAAATATTCCATGCTCATGGATTGGCAGAATTAATATTGTAAAAATGTCAATGTTACCCAGGGCAATTTATACGTTTAATGCAATCCCTATCAAAATACCATGGACTTTCTTCAGAGAGTTAGAACAAATTATTTTAAGATTTGTGTGGAATCAGAAAAGACCCCGAATAGCCAGGGGAATTTTAAAAAAGAAAACCATAGCTGGGGGCATCACAATGCCAGATTTCAGGTTGTACTACAAAGCTGTGGTCATCAAGACAGTGTGGTACTGGCACAAAAACAGACACATAGATCAATGGAACAGAATAGAGAACCCAGAAGTGGACCCTGAAATGTACGGTCATCTAATATTCGATAAAGGAGGAAAGACTATCCATTGGAAGAAAGACAGTCTCTTCAATAAATGGTGCTGGGAAAATTGGACATCCACATGCAGAAGAATGAAACTGGACCACTCTCTTTCACCATACACAAAGATCAACTCAAAATGGATGAGAGATCTAAATGTGAGACAAGAGTCCATCAAAATCCTAGAGGAGAACACAGGCAACACCCTTTTTGAACTTGGCCACAGTAACTTCTTGCAAGATACATCCACAAAGGCAAAAGAAACAAAAGCAAAAATGAACTATTGGGACTTCATCAAGATAAGAAGCTTTTGCACAGCAAAGGATACAGTCAACAAAACTAAAAGACAACCTACAGAATGGGAGAAGATATTTGCAAATGACATATCAGATAAAGGGCTAGTTTCCAAAATCTATAAAGAACTTATTAAACTCAACACCAAAGAAACAAACAATCCAATCATGAAATGGGCAAAAGACATGAAGAGAAATCTCACAGAGGAAGACATGGACATGGCCAACAAGCACATGAGAAAATGCTCTGCATCACTTGCCATCAGGGAAATACAAATCAAAACCACAATGAGATACCACCTCACACCAGTGAGAATGGGGAAAATTAACAAGGCAGGAAACAACAAATGTTGGAGAGGATGCGGAGAAAAGGGAACCCTCTTACACTGTTGGTGGGAATGTGAACTGGTGCAGCCACTCTGGAAAACTGTGTGGAGGTTCCTCAAAGAGTTAAAAATAGACCTGCCCTACGACCCAGCAATTGCACTGTTGGGGATTTACCCCAAAGATTCAGATGCAATGAAACGTCAGGACACCTGCACCCCGATGTTTCTATCAGCAATGGCCACAATAGCCAAACTGTGGAAGGAGCCTCGGTGTCCATCGAAAGATGAATGGATAAAGAAGATGTGGTTTATGTATACAATGGAATATTACTCAGCAATTAGAAACGACAAATACCCACCATTTGCTTCAACGTGGATGGAACTGGAGGGTATTATGCTGAGTGAAATAAGTCAATCGGAGAAGGACAAACAGTGTATGTTCTCATTCATTTGGGGAATATGAATAATAGTGAAAGGGAATATAAAGGAAGGGAAAAGAAATGTTGGGAAATATCGGGAAGGGAGACAGAACATAAAGACTCCTAACTCGGGGAAACGAACTAGGGGTGGTGGAAGGGGAGGAGGGCGGGTGTTGGAGGGGAATGGGTGACGGGCACTGAGGTGGACACTTGACGGGATGAGCACTGGGTGTTTTTCTGTATGTTGGTAAATTGAACACCAATAAAAGTTAATTAAAAAAAAAACATCAATAACAAACGTAATTTTAGTGAAAAAATGAGATGGAAATAGGAATAAAAATTATTGCGCAAAAAATAGAAGAAACAAAAAAAAACAAAAAAAATAAAGAAATAAAAAAATAGAAGAAACAGAAAATGTTAGAGAAAACTACTTACATATTATCTACTTTTGAAAATATACTACAATGGAGTCATAGTCATATTTTCTACCTGGAGATGAAATACTACTGTTAGGGAAATAGGAGATGGAGACATAAGAGACCAAAATCTCTTTTGCAATGACATAGGCCAGTGGAAGAGAGGGTGAAAGAGTAGTAGCAATGAGCCTAAAGAACATGCATATTTGTTGCATATTTTTCCCCCAACAGGAGAGACTTTGACATTATAAATAACTTGGTTTTCTTCAGGGACAAAAGCATAAAATCTTGAAAAAATAGCAAATCTCAAGGAAATAAGAAATTCGAGAGGACATGTGGTATTAAAAATAAAAAACTTATAATTCAAAATTTTGTGAATTTAATCTAGTTTCAACAATTTTAAACCATATGTGGTAAACTTACATACATCAGTAAGCAAGTCCACATTCCCAATATTGACATGTAAATTAGAGATGCGTCAATAAATGCTACATAATTTCACTGAAATTTTCCTTTATTTTCCAGCCAGATGAAAAGTAAAAATGATAGTTAGATGGTGAACTGGGCATCCAAAATACAAAAACATCATTAAAATAATTCTGCAAATTAGCACAACTTCTTGTGTATCAGTTAACACTATGGTGTATAGAAACCAGGTTAAATAGCATCTTCAACATTTCATTATTAATGTCAAACGGTTAGTTTGCAGTATAACAAGACACCTATTCCAGTGATCTATCATTCATCTCAAGACTGCATTTTGCAATTTGAGTCTAGAAAACCTATTAGAAGAAGTACTGAGACTTTCCTCTCTCTTCATTCACTAAGAAAACAAAAAATCACATTTTTCCCTTCAAGCCAATAATAAATAATAAATTATGTCAATTTATGTGTGATAAGAAACTTCTAATTCTATACAGTAATTTCTATCACCACCACCCTAATTAAAGTGTCCTTTTGTTTTGACTCTATTTTAGTATTTATGTGCCTTACAAACATTACATTTTATGGCATTTTGAAGGAGAACATTACTCTTTATGTGGCACAACCTCTTATAAAAATATAATACCACAAAGAGGATTTAACAACAACAAAAACATGGTACAGAGCTTTTTTGTGGGTTTTCATCTACATAGTAAATGAACTCATATACTATGGAAAATTTGGCTGTAAGTGTAGTTTTTTCTTTAAAGAATTCTGCTAAAAGACATCAACTTGACCTATTTTATGCTAGTTTTCTACTCTTTCTACAGAATACAGACAACATGCAATTAAGACATATTTAGTAGGTATACTTTAGATTTCACAGAGACTTTTGGAAAAAAATCTTTCCAATTTAGATATGGTAGGCCTTGTATAAGAATAAATCAAGAACTAAATAAAGCTCAGAAAAAATCCTTTATATCCTCTATATCCTCAATGTATCTACTCTTTTGGTGACCTGAATTTATCTATTGTAAAGGACTATGAAAAATAGGTTGGCGACTTTATCATTGGCCTTAAATTAATTGAAAAAAAAAAAAAAAAAGGAAATCCTTGCCATGTTATTTTTCCAACATGACAAAATTTTAGTTTTCTAAATAGCTATCATAATTGAGATAAATACAATACTGTGGGTACAGAGGAGAAGAAATTAAAATTCAAGCAGTTATAGACAATATGCAGAAGTATTACTAAGAAGTTGCATCTAAGTCTGGTAAAGAATGAGTAGATGTCTGTAGAGTGAAAAAAGAAAGAAAGGCCATCCCAAATAGAAAGAAAAGACGTGAGAGGGTATTGTTGCAAAGGAACATAAAAATGCAAAATAACTCATAAGGGCAGAATATTATGTCGGTTTTTTAAAAAGACTGATTTTGAGAGAGAGAGAGAGAACACTAGCAGGAGGGGCAGAGGGAGAGGGAGACAGACAATCTCATGTAAACTCCATGCTGAGCATGCCTGCGGTGGGGCTAGATCTCACAACCCGGAGAAAAGGACACTGAAATCAAGATCTAAGTGGAAACCAAGAGTTGCATGCTTAACCCATTGCACCACCCAGGCGCCTTGAAGATTATGTTGTAAGTAGAGATCAATACAGGAGTTGTGTGTCATGGTAAGCAGTCTGAGCTTTATTGTATAAGCAAGTTAAAATGCAATTACAAAAACAACTAAATAATTTCATTGTGCATTTACTATGGGCCAACTGGATGAGCAAGTACCTGTCCTATTTTTTTTAAGTATTTATTTATTTATTTATTTATTTATTTATTTATTTATTTATTTATTCATGAGAGGAGAGAGAGAGAGAGAAAGGCAGAGACACAGGCAGAGGAGAAGCAGGCTCCATGTAGGCAGCCTGACATGGGACTCAAGCCCGGGTCTCCAGGACCACGCCCTGGGCTGAAGGCAGCGCTAAACCACTGAGCCACCCGGGTTGCCCCTACTTAATTTTTAAAACATCCTTTGAGCTGGGTACTGTGAATCTTCTATTCATTAAGAGGAAAAACTGAGGGATAGATAAATTCATTTGCTTGTTTGCAAAGCCCTAAGTTGTACCTGAGCAAACAAAATCCAGAGCCTGTGTTCCTCAATGCTGCAATACTCTACCCATCCTAAGAAACCATATTTTTATTTTTTTATTTTTATTATTTATTTATGATAGTCATACAGAGAGAGAGAGAGAGAGAGGCAGAGACACAGGCAGAGGCAGAAGCAGGCTCCATGCACCGGGAGCCTGACGTGGGATTCGATCGCGGGTCTCCAGGATCGCGCCCTGGGCCAAAGGCAGGCGCCAAACCGCTGCGCCACCCAGGGATCCCAGAAACCATATTTTTATATGATGATGTGGAAGTATCAATAGTCCAAAGACACTTCCTCATTATAATTACTCAGTAATGTTTAATTGTGTCAATCTAATTTTAGTTTGAAATCTAATGAACAGGATAGGGAATCTTAAAAATATTGAAAATGCCTCATTAAGTATTCTTTCAAACTGTATTTCTTAGGTTGTTTTTTTTTTTTTTTTTTTGACATCCTATAGCATTTTTCTGTTACCTTTTATGGTCTTATTTTTTCATATTAGTGTTTCAGATGTAATTGTTAGTCTGAGAGTTTCTATTCCTAGGCTTTGTTGTTTTGTTTTGTTTTGTTTTGTTTTGTAAAAAAAAAAATAGTACATCAGCTTTGGTTCAAATGTATGTCTAAAATAAAATGATAAAAGACTTACTATGCTCTGGCTTTTAAGACACTGGAGTCCACGATGTAAAACAAATAAATAGAAAAAGGCTTTGGAATCTTACTCAGCTGAGTTCAAATCCCAGATCTGCTATGTATTCCAACTGACTAGGATTCCCTTGACTTGGCAAGATCACTAATTCTACTTGATGCCTTTTTCTCTTTTCTTCTTTTTCTTTCTTTTCTTTCCCTTTTCTCTTTCTTCTTTCTTTCTTTTTTTAAATATTTTATTTATTTATTCATGATAGTCACACACAGAGAGAAAGAGAGAAGGCAGAGACACAGGCAGAGGGAGAAGCAGGCTCTGCTTCCCCCGACGTGGGATTTGATCCCGGGTCTCCAGGATCGCACCCTGGGCCAAAGGTAGGCGCTAAGCCCCTGCGCCACCCAGGGATCCCTCTTCTTTCCTTTCTTTCTTTCCTTTCTTTCCTTTCTCTTTCTTTCTTTCTTTCTTTCTTTCTTTCTTTCTTTCTTTCTTTCTTTCTTCTTCTTTTTCTTTTTCACAGTAAATAATAATACTTAACTCATATGTTCCTGGTGGGAATTATATAATAGAATATTAAAATGCTTGTATATTGCTATATCTAATAGATCTAAAAATGGTACTGCCAATGTTATTGTTATTCTTGTTGTTGTTTCTGTTGTTTGCTATCACTAAGAACTGGCCAGCTAGCCATCTTCCAAGGTCACCCATCTTGCTACCTTGGTTACTGATGTTCACTTACTGCCAGATTTCTTATGTGCAAAATCAATTATTTTTCTTTTTTTAAAAATCATCCTCTACTTAAGCTCTACTGCCAGTGAATCTCTATTAACTGATACAGTCAACTGACCATAGGCAAAAGGGCCCAGTATGTCTTGGTTAACTTGACCAATCAATAAATGTAAATATAGAACTATAATTCAGTTAAATTTATTGAACGCATTATTTTTGGTTAGGTATCATAAGTGGAAAATTCTCATCATTCTTAACAAGAATCTTTGTATTAAGATCTTTCTATATTTAGTATCTTCATTAAATCAAATGACAAAGCAAAAAATGCAAAAATCTTATATCTTAATAAGATGTAACAATATCCGACAATCACTTCATACTTAACATACCTATTAAAATGATTGTGTGACCTAAGAATAATTATGATTGTGAATAACCAAAAACATAAAATTTCAAAGCCTGTTCTGTCTCCCTGTCAAGTTTAGTTCTGCTGAGGTACTGTTAAAATTTATTTCTAATATGGCTGGAACCACTACCATGACTCTCTTAATGTTTACACTTTGCTTAAATATACTTGAAGTTGAAACCTGTGCCCATGTCTGACAGCTATTTTAATTATGCTGGTCAATTGCCTCCTAAATTCAAAATCTATCATCAGATTAACTCTACACTTTTTGCCTCTACTTTGTTATCTTGTTTTTGGTCTTGAAAAGTATAGACATGGGCATTTTCTCCGTGCATGTACATTGCTTCTAGACTTTCAAAGGATGCCATCTCTAAAACTTTCTGAATTGAAGTCTAGAAGGAAGGATTCAGAATATATACTCCACATATCAGATCATGCAAAAGAAACATTTTTCTTGAAGTTTTAAGACAAAGAATAAAAAATACCTCTCTACTGTGGTCTCTGAACAATATTCTTGCCACCCTAAGCATGGTTTATGGAACATCAGTGGCATCAAGACCTAGGAGGCACCTTAGAAATGCAGACTATCAGGTCCTATCTCACACATTCTAAATTAGATTCTGTTTTTATCAAATTCTCCAGGCAAATCATATATGTACAATAAAGTTTGAGAAGCACTGGTGTAGGTAACTTTCACCAAAAATATAAATTATATTTCATGTGAATTTCTTAGAAATTTGTGCTAACTGTGCATTTATTTCAATGGATTTAGAAGTTATATTTTCATATTCTTTCCTAGTTACAAGCGCTAAGTTCAGTTCAATAAGATAATTCAAATGTTTGTACTAGGCAAACCCAAGACACATTCAAACTACGTATTACTCATATTAAATTTTAAACACAAATGTATTTCAAAGGAATTCAATCTATATATTTTGAACTTATTTACATTTAAATTTTTTAAAGCATACTTTTGATGTCTATAAAGTTTCAAGAGTTGTGTGTGTGTATGTTAATACCAGAAACTTTAGAATATTATTCATGCATCCTGAAATTTAAAACTAAAGTTTTAAAATGTATTTAACTCAGAAAACTGTGATTTACAATTCCAGTCCAAATTAACATTACATAAAATAATTTATTGCACCAAAGTTCCAAGATAAAGAAAAATCCATTTAAAGCAATCAATTTGCTATTTTTAACACTTTGGAGCAAAATATAGTGATAGGCTTCGATTATGCAATTTTAAGTAAAATGTTGAAACCATAGTGACATATATGGGTGAATATTTAACTTTTTCCTTATATTACCTCTCAAGTAATTTTCAAATATTAAGACTAAAAATGAGGTTTTATTCATAGGCATGCTGTTTAGATATATGTGAAAGATTGATAGTAACATCCTAAAACAAAACAAATCAAAAACAAACAAATTTCCAAAAGTGCAATCGTACCAAATACCTAAGCAAAAAGTGTAGAAAAGAAAGGGAGACAATTAGTGGGGTACATAAAGTCTAAGAGAAGGCATAAATTATACAAGCAGATCTATCACATTTCCCATAAATAAGTAAGAGAGTTGCATTAGCTTCCCTTGTAAATGAGTCAGGAATTAGCCAGGCATACTACTCATTTGTCTCTCTTTCACTAACATATTTGTCTTCTTTCTCCCTAAATCAAATGAATGATCAATATGATGTAGCTATGGAGATATTGACTTGGTTTTCCTATGGTCTCCGAGAATAAATTTCACTGATATTTTGGTTGTATACAATTCTTACTTAAAACAAAACTAGTGAAGATGATAATCTATCATCTAATTTTAAGTACATGATAATTCTATTAAAAACAGATTTTAATGAGATTTGCTTTTTCTCTAAATTACCAGTACACTCTCCTAAGTTATTAAAACTTTATTGTGCAAGTAAACAATGCATTTTCTTATTAAGCTCATCACTAAATAACTAGAGAAGTCTATTCTTTATGCTGTGCTCAAAATTAAGCAGATGTAATTGGAGTATATTTTATACCTGTCTTTTCTGCAAGCACAACCAACTTTCAGGTATATGTGAATACACCTCTTACTTGTTTTTAATCTTTTCCTTTCTTCTATTTCCTTCCCTTTCTTCCTCCCTCTCTCCTTTTCTTTTCTTCTTCCGCTTTTCTTTCTTTCCCTTTTTTCTCCACTTTTTTTTTTGTCTTTTTGCTTTGTTTTTAAACAAGGCCAGAAACTTAGTGTCGAAATCCAATCAAGGAGCTACCAAGAACAAAGAAAAACCCAAATTTTTGAAAACTTGAGGTAAAGAACTATGCCTTTTCTCTTTTGTATCTCTTCAATTTACCATGCTTGTGAATGACAGGGCCTTACTATGCTGACTTGAGTTTATTTTTAGAACGGATATGCACAGAAATATTGAAATAGTATTTTTACAAGCTAGAAAGCTAGAATCTCAGTTTCCTCAAGGATTTTGTTTGCTTGTTTTCTTTTCTTTTCTTTTCTTTCTTTCTTTTTTTTTTTTCATAGCAGTCCCTACAATTACAACCTAAATTTGTAACTTTAGGTAATATAAGAGTACCCTAATTAGACTGCCTTGTCATCATACATGAAGCCTCACCTAGTCCTGGGATCCCTCAAAGAGCTACCTCAAAGTTATATAGAAACAGAAACTAATATTGATCTATAAGAAACCAAATCATTGCATAAAGCTGTGGTTTCTAAAGGTCAATCCACACCTGATCATCAAGTGAAAGCCTGGGGCCATCAGGGTACATCAAATTTAGGTAACAACAGAGGTAGTAAGAACTACTAACTGACCTTAACAGAGTATGCCTTTTAAGGGGAAGATAGCTCCTGAAATATGATGTTTATGAATATTTCAGTTTTTTACCATCCAGTTAAACTTTTCTAAGTGCAACAGCAAAATCCCTTACACCCTACTTCTAATCTAAAAACACTAATTGGGATCCCTGGGTGGTGCAGCGGTTTAGCACCTGCCTTTGGTCCAGGGCCCAATCCTGGAGACCTGGGATCGAATCCCATGTCGGGCCCCCGGTGCATGGAGCCTGCTTCTCCCTCTGCCAATGTCTCTGCCTCTCTCTCTCTCTCTTTGTCTATCATAAATAAATAAATTAAAAAAAAATAAAAACACTAAATTTTTTTTTTTACCAATATCATTCCCTAAAATCTATTCAAATTCTGGAAATATAAGATCAGAAGCCAAACTTTTTAGAATCTTTACATAATTCACATATGCAAGTATTTTACATTGTAGCCCAAAAGAGTCCTTCTCAGTCCTGACAAATGAACTTGAATATTGGAAACCTGCTTGGTAAAATTTGGACAAATTAACATCTTGTCAGGTTCTGACCTTCTGACCCATTCCTTTAAACTAATTTAGCTATTTATTATACAGTACAGAATACATGTAACACATAAAATATATGTAATTGACTGTTTATGTTATCAGTAAGGCTTCTAATCAACAGTTAAGTTTTTGGATAGTCAAAAGTTGTGAGCTTCTAACTGTGCAGGAGATTGGTGTCCCTAACTTCAATATGATTCAAGGGGCAACTGCATTAGCATTTTTAAGTAGTCAAAACCAACTTCAGAGACAGAAATAATACTTTATTTAAAAATAAATTACAGAAAGTTGTATTAAATAAATTTTCTTGACTACCTTAAGTCACTATTCTCAAACCATCTCAAATAGCAATAGGGTACTGAATGCTAAAACAAAAATAACTTATCAATGGACTCAGCAATTCTTCCTAAGAAAGTCAATAAGAAGGAGTACGGAAGAAATGAAGAAAGAAAGAGGCATAATTTTATCTCAAGGAAAAGCAATATCTGTTCTTTTCTCTTCTTCCAACATACATGAAAAAGAAAACTACAGTGAGAGAGTTTGACGAGGCAAAAAGAGGTGCTTTGTCCTGAGTAATCTGTCTGCAAAGGCAGAGAGACAGTTACTAGCAAGGGAAACAGTAAGAAATTATAAAATATACTATAAAATGAGTGCCAAGCAGTCACTAAGAACCTTGATGTGAAGAAGTCTAAATGTTGAAAAAAATGAAAATACTTAAGTTAAAAGAAACAAATTATGTTTATTTCTATGGCAAGGGCCTATATTTATATATAACAGAAGACCCAGAATTTCCAAATCAGTCCTACTTGAGACTGCATAGGAGTCAGACTGCCCGTATTTGAATCCAAATTCTGAATCATACTAGCTAAGCAAACTTGACCAAAATATAAATACGCCTTCCCCTCTGTCTCCATGCTCCTGGGACTATTTGTTAAAGATTAAGTTTGCAAGGCAACACACACACACACACACACATCAGTAAATATCATGCTCATAAAAAATTAAAGTAATAGTCATATTCACATTTTCAGGCTTGTATAAACATCTTATCGACCTACCAGTTTTTCTTCTTCAGGAATTAACATGCAAAAATAAAGCACAAGAAGTTAGGGGATTCCTTGGTTTTAAGATTCCCTGCTCCAATTTAGCATTTCAAAGTGAGGCCTATTTACCAAACCTCCAGTTACCTAAACGCAATTAAAACTCATAATCACTGGAATCCCTGGGTGGAGCAACAGTTTGAAGCCTGCCTTTGGCCCAGGGCACAATCCCGGAGACCCGGGATCGAATCCCACGTCGGGATCCCAGTGCGTGGAGCCTGCTTCTCCCTCTGCCTGTGTCTCTGCCTCTCTCTCTCTCTCTGTGACTATCGTAAAGAAATAAAAATTAAAAAAAACCTCATAATCACTGATCAAAACTTAACATAGTTTGTGTGAGAACATCACAACACATAAGACCTCTCTAGGAGCATCACCTGCAGAGCTGTTAATGAACAGGCACCTGAGAACATGCCTTGACATTGTTTCTATAGATAGAGGTGAAAAAGTACAACACAGGGAGGACAGAAGAAATAAGAAAGTAAGCTAGATTTAGAAAATTTATATATAAATGCAACTTTCCAAGAAAGAATACATGAGAGGAAAAGGCTTGGGAAGACAGTTGAGTAGTAGGACTCTAAGCTCACCTCATCCCATGTTTACAACTAGCTGAGTAAATGAACCAGAGAGTGATGCTAAGACTGGCATAACAAACTTCTCAACTAGTGTAGAGAAGCCACATTGGAGAGGTTAGGAAGGGTAGAAATGGTGATCAGGAGCTGCCTGCAGGAGGGAGGGACCTGTGGGCACTGAAAAGGGAAAATGCCAGGGAGCCTACCAGGGGAAAATGAATCCCCGTAATGTCTGGCTTTGAAAACCAGAGGGGCCAAATCTTTGAGTTTGTATAACCAGGGGGCCTGGTTCTTTAAAAATTAGCTGACTCAGGACTGAGAAAGCTGGGAAGACAAGTAATAATGAGTTCCTACCCTTAAAGAGAGAACAAGCCACAGACAGGCAACATATAAGCAACAGTTTGCACAAACCAGGGGCAAAGGGGAGGGAGATCTGTTTATACTCATTTCAGAGTGTATTGGAGGACTTCTCCAAGAACAAAGGAATTGGTAGGCGCCATTTTGCTCCTCCTCTAACCAACATAAACACAGAGCCACCTGCAGGAGGTGCTGCAGCACAGACAGTTGCTACCTAACCTACTAGCAGTGTACCGCACCCACGAATTCTCCTGAAGATGCACCCACTCCAAGCCTTCTGGCTTCAACCTTCGACTCTGGGCAAATTTTGTTAATACTGTGTGCACCCTGCCCAATCACCACCCCAGTGCTTGGTACCACACTTCAGCCACCACACTTCAGATCTCCAACCCAGAAATAGTGGCTCAGAGCAAACTTTGCTAATCCCACACAGGCATCTTGCCCATTCACCTTGTATACAGACAGGGCATCCTCAGCCACCACTACCACCACAGTGTGCTGTGCCCTGAGTGACCACTGGCCTACGGGGGTGGGGGGATCTCACATAAGACTAGTGCTCACTACAATTTTGCTAACACTACCAACTCACTCCCTGCAATTCTTCAGTCATGCCCCCCCTGAACTGGCCTACCTGTGTCTCACTAACATCACAGAGAGCAAGCATAGCTCACAACAGGCAGAGAATCAGTAAAGACCTCTGGACTGAAAGGAAAAATGACTAAGATACAGCACAAGGATGCAAGAAAACAACATAGAAGACTCCGCTAAAGTGCCAGTTTCAGGTGAACAGAAGACACTGGACTGCAGGGCACTGCAGGACCTCTTCTTCATAAAGCCACTACTTTCAAGAGCAGAAGATATAACTGACTTTCCTCACACAGAGAAAGAGACACAGAGAGGTAGAAAAATGAGGATACAAAGAAATATGACCCACATGAAAGAACAGGACAAAATCACAGCAGGAGATCTAAGCAAAACAGAATTAATATGCCATATAGAAAATTTAAAGCAATGATGATAAAGATACTCACTAGACTTCAGAAAACCATAGACAGCATCCATGGGACCCTTGAGAAAGAGATAAAAAATAACATATCAAAGATGAAGAACTCCATAAATGAAACTAAAAATACATTAGATGAAATAAATAGTAGGATACAGGAAATGGAGAAATGTATCAGTGACCTGGATGATAAAGTAATGCAAAGCATCAAGCTGACCACGTGAGCAACAAACAAATACTGCATAATGAGAATAGATGTAGAGAACTTAGTGACTCCATCAAGTGTATTAACATCCATTTTATAGGGATTCCAGAAGAAGAGAGAGAAAGGGAGGCAGAAAATGTGTTTGAAGAAATAACTGCTGGAAACTTTCCAAAGCTGGGGAAGGAAACAGAGATACAGATTCAGGAGGTACAGAGATCCCCAACAAATTCAATGTAAGGATGTCCACACCAAGACACAGTAACTAAAGTGGAAATAAAAGTGATAAAGAATGTTAAAGGTTGCAAGAGAAAAGAAGACAGTTGCATATAAAGGAAACCCTATAAGGCCATCAGCTGATATTTCATCAGAAACCTGGTAGGCCAGAAGAAAGTGGCCTGATATAGCCAAAGCGCTGAAAGGGAAAAATCTGCAGCCAGGAATAGTCTTACTGGCAAAACTGTCATTCACAATAGAAGGAGAGATAAAGAGTTTTCCAGACAAATAAAAATTAAAAGAATTCATAACCATTAAACTAGTCCTCCACGAAATGTTATGGGGGACTCTGTGAGTGAAAAACAAAACTGTAAGTAAGACTAAGAGAAACAGAAGCTCGAAAGAAAAAGAAAGCAAAACTGTTATGTAAAAATACAAATAAAAGCACAAGATAAAAGGATGTAAAATATGATACCAACTATCTGAAATGTGGATCGGAGTAAAAATGAGTTCAAAATTAAGCAACAATCAGCTTAATAAAGACTGTTATATGCAGGATGTCATATATAAACCAAATGGCAACAACAAATCAAAAAAAAAATTAAAAGAGTAAGAAATCTGAATATATCACTAAAGAAAGAGCAACCCATGAAAGAGAGAAAGAGAGGAAAGGATCAGAGAAAAACTACAAACAGAAACGACCACAGACAAATAACAAAATGGCAAATAAATACACGTCTATCAATAATTACTTGGAAAGTAAATGGATGAAACACCCTAATCAAAAGACAAAGAATGAAAAAACAGACATAGGGTGACAAAGTGGATAAAAAATAAGACTCATCCATATGATACCTAAAAGAGACTCATTTCAGATCTAACGACACCTGCAGATTAAAAGTGAGGGGATAGAGAAATATCTACCATGTGAAAAGATGTCCAAAGAAAGCTAGAGTAACAATATTTATATTGGACAAAATAGACTTTAAAATAGAGTGTGTAAAAAGGGATCAAGAAGAACACTATATAATAATAAAGGGGACATTCCAATAAGAAGATATAATAATTATAAATATGAATGCACCCAATATGGAAACACCCACATACATAAAACAGTAATAACAAACATAAAGGAACTAACTGATAGTGATACAAAATAGTGGGAGACTTTAACAGTGTACGTACATCAATGGACAGATAATCCAAACAGAAAATCCATAAGGAAATAGTGAGTTTGAATGACACACTGGATCATTCCATACTGAAACAGCAGAGTATACATTCTTTTCAAGTACACACAGAACATTCTCCAGAACAGATCGGAGAGTAGGCCATAAATAAACCTTCAACAAGTTCAAAAAAATCAAAGTCATACCATGCATCTTTTCTGACCTTAAACTATGAAACCAGAAGTCAACTACAAGAAAAAAATTAGAAAAACCACAAATACTCTATGTTAAAGAACATGCTACCAAACAATGAATGGGTCAACCAAGAAACCAAACAAATAATTCAAAAGGACATGGAAACAAATGAAAATGAAACACAATGGTCCAAAACATTTGGGATGCAGCAAAAGCATTCCCAAGGTGACAGCTGATAGCTACCTCAAGAAGCAAGAACATTCTCAAGTAAACAATCTAACCTTACACCTAAATGAGCTAGAAAAAGAATAAGAGAAACCCCAAAACCAGTAGGAGGAAGGAAATAATAGACATTAGAGCAGAAACAAAGGATATAGAAACCAAGAAACAATAGAACAGATTGATGAAACCAGGAGCTGGTTCTCCAAAAAGATCAACAAAATTAATGAGTCTTGCCAGACTCATTGAGGGGGGAAGGCCTCAAATAAACAAAATCACAAATAGGAGAAATAACCACCAACACCACAAAAATGAAAACAACTGTAAGAGAATATTATGAAAAACTGTATGCCAACAAATTTGACAACCTAGAAGACATAGATGAATGCCTAGAAACAAAACCTACCAAAGCAGGAAGAAATAGAAATTTTGAATGGGTCAATTACCAGCAGGGAGATGGAATCTGTAATCAAAAATCTCCCAACGAACAAAAGTCCAGGACCAAACAGCTTCACAGGCGAATTCTATCAAACTTTTAAAGAGTTAATTATCTATTCTTCTAAAACTATCCCCAAAAAAACAGAAAAAGAAAACTTCCAAATTCATTCCATGAGGCCACTATCATCCTGATACTAAAACCAGATAAAGACACACAGAAAAAAAGAACTACAGGACAATATCTCTGATGAATATAGATGTAAAAGTCTTCAACAAAATACTAACAGAATCCAGAAACACATTTAAAAAATCATTCAACATGATCAGGTAGGATTTATTCCCAGGCTGAAAGGGTGGTTCAAATATTCACAAATCAATCAACATGATATGTCACATCAATATGAAAAAGGATAGAAACCATAGGATCATTTCATGAGACATGAAGTATTTGACAAAGTGAAACAACTAGTTATGATAAAAGCCCTTAACCAAGTCGGTTTAGATGGAACACACCTCAACATAATAAAGGCCATATATGAAAAACCTACAGCATAAATCATCTCAACTGGGAAAAACTGAGAGCTTTCCCCCTGAGGTCAGGAAAAAGACAAAGATGTCCACTCTCACCACAGTTATTTAACATAGTACTGGAAGTCCCAGGCACAGCAATGAGACAACAAAAAGAAAAGCAAGGCATCAAAATTGGTAAGGAAGAAGAAAAACTCCCTCTATTTGCCAATGACACGAGACTATACATAGAAAACCTGAAAAACTCCACCAAAAACTACTAGAACTAATACACAAATTCAGTAAAGTTGGAGTCTACAAAATCAATGGGTGGAAATATGTTACATTTCCATGCACTAATGATGAAGCAGAAGAGAAATTAGTAAAAAATGCCATTTACGATTGCACCAGAATGGTAACTTACCCAGGAATAACCCTAACCAAAGAAGTGAAAGACCTGTACTTTGAAAACTATAAAATATTGATGAAAGAAATTGAAGAGACCACAAAGAAATGGAAAGACATCCCATGCTCATGGATTGAAAGAACAAATATTATTAAAATGTCTATATTACCCAAAACAGAAACTGAGGAAAAAAGAGACAGGCAATTAAAAGACCATGAGGATAGATTAAGGGAAATAAATGACAGCCTTAGGAAGAAAAACCTACGTTTAATTGGGGTTCCCGAGGGCGCCGAAAGGGACAGAGGGCCAGAATATGTATTTGAACAAATCCTAGCTGAAAACTTTCCGAATCTGGGAAGGGAAAGAGGCATTCAGATCCAGGAAATAGAGAGATCCCCCCCTAAAATCAACAAAACCCGATCAACACCTCGACATTTAATAGTGAAGCTTGCAAATTCCAAAGATAAGGAGAAGATCCTTAAAGCAGCAAGAGAAAAAAAGTCCCTGACTTTTATGGGGAGGAATATTAGGGTAACAGCAGACCTCTCCACAGAGACCTGGCAGGCCAGAAAGGGCTGGCAGGATATATTCAGGGTCCTAAATGAAAAGAACATGCAACCAAGAATACTCTATCCAGCAAGGCTGTCATTCAAAATGGAAGGAGAGATAAAGAGCTTCCAAGACAGGCAGGAACTAAAAGAATATGTAACCTCCAAACCAGCTCTGCAAGAAATTTTAAGGGGGACTCTTAAAATTCCCCTTTAAGAAGAAGTTCAGTGGAACAATCCACAAAAACAAGGACTGAATAGATATGATGACACTAAACTCATATCTATCAATAGTAACTCTGAACGTGAATGGGCTTAATGACCCCATCAAAAGGCGCAGGGTTTCAGACTGGATTAAAAAGCAGGACCCATCTATTTGCTGTCTACAAGAGACTCATTTTAGACAGAAGGACACCTACAACCTGAAAATAAAAGGTTGGAGAACCATTTACCATTCAAATGGTCCTCAAAAGAAAGCAGGGGTAGCCATCCTTATATCAGATAAATTAAAATTTACCCTGAAGACTATAGTGAGAGATGAAGAGGGACACTATCTCATACTCAAAGGATCTATCCAACAAGAAGACTTAACAATTCTCAATATATATGCCCCAAATGTGGGAGCTGCCAAATATTTAAACCAATTAATAACCAAACTGAAGAAATACTTTGATAATAATACACTTATACTTGGTGATTTCAATCTAGCTCTTTCTATACTAGATAGGTCTTCTAAGCACAACATATCCAAAGAAACGAGAGCTTTAAATGATACACTGGACCAGATGGATTTCACAGATATCTACAGAACTTTACATCCAAACTCAACTGAATACACATTCTTCTCAAGTGCACATGGAACTTTCTCCAGAATAGACCACATACTGGGTCACAAATCGGGTCTGAACCGATACCAAAAGATCGGGATAGTCCCCTGTATATTCTCAGACCATAATGCCTTGAAATTAGAACTTAATCACAACAAGAAGTTTGGAAGGACCACAAACACATGGAGGTTAAGGACCATCCTGCTAAAAGATGAAAAGGTCAACCAGGAAATTAAGGAAGAATTGAGAAGATTCATGGAAACTAATGAGAATGAAGATACAACCGTTCAAAATCTTTGGGACGCAGCAAAAGCAGTCCTGAGGGGGAAATACATCGCAATACAAGCATCCATTCAAAAACTGGAAAGAACTCAAATTCAAAAGCTCACCTTACACATAAAGGAACTAGAGAAAAAGCAACAAATGGACCCCACCCCCAGCAGAAGAAGACAGTTAATTAAAATTCGAGCAGAACTAAATGATATCGAGACCAAAAGAACTGTGGAACAGATCAACAGAACCAGGAGTTGGTTCTTTGAAAGAATTAATAAGATAGATAAACCATTAGCGAACCTTATTAAAAAGAAGAGAGAGAAGACTCAAATTAATAAAATCATGAATGAGAAAGGAGAGATCACTACCAACACCAAGGAAATACAAACGATTCTAAAAACATATTATGAACAGCTGTATGCCAATAAATTAGGAAATCTAGAAGAAATGGATGCATTCCTGGAAAGCCACAAACTACCAAAACTGGAGCAGGAAGAAATAGAAAACCTGAACAGGCCAATAACCAGGGAGGAAATTGAAGCAGTCATCAAAAACCTCCCGAGACACAAGACTCCAGGGCCAGATGGCTTCCCAGGGGAATTCTATCAAACGTTTAAAGAAGAAATCATACCTATTCTACTAAAGCTGTTTGGAAAGATAGAAAGAGATGGAGTACTGCCAAATTCGTTCTATGAGGCCAGCATCACCTTAATTCCGAAACCAGACAAAGACCCCACCAAAAAGGAGAATTACAGACCAATATCCCTGATGAACATGGATGCAAAAATTCTCAACAAGATACTAGCCAATAGGATCCAACAACACATTAAGAAAATTATTCACCATGACCAAGTAGGATTTATCCCTGGGACACAAGGCTGGTTCAACACTCGTAAAACCATCAATGTGATTCATCATATCAGCAAGAGAAAAACCAAGAACCATATGATCCTCTCATTGGATGCAGAGAAAGCATTTGACAAAATACAGCATCCATTCCTGATCAAAACACTTCAGAGTGTTGGGATAGAGGGAACTTTCCTCGACATCTTAAAAGCCATTTACGAAAAGCCCACAGCAAATATCATTCTCAATGGGGAAGCACTGGGAGCCTTTCCCCTAAGATCAGGAACAAGACAGGGATGTCCACTCTCACCACTGCTGTTCAACATAGTTCTGGAAGTCCTCGCCTCAGCAATCAGACAACAAAAAGACATTAAAGGCATTCAAATTGGCAAAGAAGAAGTCAAACTCTCCCTCTTCGCCGATGACATGATACTCTACATAGAAAACCCAAAAGCCTCCACCCCAAGATTGCTAGAACTCATACAGCAATTTGGTAGCGTGGCAGGATACAAAATCAATGCCCAGAAATCAATGGCATTTCTATACACTAACAATGAGACTGAAGAAAGAGAAATTAAGGAGTCAATCCCATTTACAATTGCACCCAAAAGCATAAGATACCTAGGAATAAACCTTACCAAGGAGGTGAAGGATCTATACCCTAAAAACTATAGAACACTTCTGAAAGAAATTGAGGAAGACACAAAGAGATGGAAAAATATTCCATGCTCATGGATTGGCAGAATTAATATTGTGAAAATGTCAATGTTACCCAGGGCAATTTACACGTTTAATGCAATCCCTATCAAAATACCATGGACTTTCTTCAGAGAGTTAGAACAAATTATTTTAAGATTTGTGTGGAATCAGAAAAGACCCCGAATAGCCAGGGGAATTTTAAAAAAGAAAACCATAGCTGGGGGCATCACAATGCCAGATTTCAGGTTGTACTACAAAGCTGTGGTCATCAAGACAGTGTGGTACTGGCACAAAAATAGACACATAGATCAATGGAACAGAATAGAGAACCCAGAAGTGGACCCTGAAATGTATGGTCATCTAATATTCGATAAAGGAGGAAAGACTATCCATTGGAAGAAAGACAGTCTCTTCAATAAATGGTGTTGGGAAAATTGGACATCCACATGCAGAAGAATGAAACTGGACCACTCTCTTTCACCATACACAAAGATAAACTCAAAATGGATGAGAGATCTAAATGTGAGACAAGAGTCCATCAAAATCCTAGAGGAGAACACAGGCAACACCCTTTTTGAACTCGGCCACAGTAACTTCTTGCAAGATACATCCACAAAGGCAAAAGAAACCAAAGCAAAAATGAACTATTGGGACTTCATCAAGATAAGAAGCTTTTGCACAGCAAAGGATACAGTCAAAAAAACTAAAAGACAACCTACAGAATGGGAGAGGATATTTGCAAACGACATATCAGATAAAGGGCTAGTTTCCAAAATCTATAAAGAACTTATTAAACTCAACACCAAAGAAACAAACAATCCAATCATGAAATGGGCAAAAGACATGAAGAGAAATCTCACAGAGGAAGACATGGACATGGCCAACATGCACATGAGAAAGTGCTCTGCTTCACTTGCCATCAGGGAAATACAAATCAAAACCACAATGAGATACCACCTCACACCAGTGAGAATGGGGAAAATTAACAAGGCAGGAAACAACAAATGTTGGAGAGGATGCGGAGAAAAGGGAACCCTCTTACACTGTTGGTGGGACTGTGAACTGGTGCAGCCACTCTGGAAAACTGTGTGGAGGTTCCTCAAAGAGTTAAAAATAGACCTGCCCTACGACCCAGCAATTGCACTGTTGGGGATTTACCCCAAAGATTCAGATGCAACGAAACGTCGGGACACCTGCACCCCGATGTTTCTATCAGCAATGGCCACAATAGCCAAACTGTGGAAGGAGCCT
The DNA here is from genome assembly GCF_048418805.1 of Vulpes vulpes. Classification (NCBI taxonomy): domain Eukaryota; kingdom Metazoa; phylum Chordata; class Mammalia; order Carnivora; family Canidae; genus Vulpes; species Vulpes vulpes. Next base: position 132,955 of record NW_027325700.1, on the reverse strand, counting down.
CGGTGTCCATCGAAAGATGAATGGATAAAGAAGATGTGGTTTATGTATACAATGGAATATTACTCAGCGATTAGAAACGACAAATACCCACCATTTGCTTCAACGTGGATGGAACTGGAGGGTATTATGCTGAGTGAAATAAGTCAATCGGAGAAGGACAAACAGTGTATGTTCTCATTCATTTGGGGAATATAAATAATAGTGAAAGGGAATATAAAGGAAGGGAGAAGAAATGTTGGGAAATATCAGGAAGGGAGACAGAACATAAAGACTCCTAACTCGGGGAAACGAACTAGGGGTGGTGGAAGGGGGGAGGAGGGCGGGTGTTGGAGGGGAATGGGTGACGGGCACTGAGGTGGACACTTGACAGGATGAGCACTGGGTGTTTTTCTGTATGTTGGTAAATTGAACACCAATAAAAATTAATTTAAAAAAATAATAATAATAAAAAAAAATAAAAAATAAATAAAAAAAAATGTCTATATTACCCAAAACAATCTACATAGTTAATGCAATGCCTATCAAAACACCAACAGCATTTTTCACAGAGCTAGAACAAAAACATCATAAAATTTACATAGAATCACAAAAGACTCTTAATAGCCAGAGCAATTTTGAAAAAAGAAAAGCAAAGCTGGGATGCCTAGGTGGCTCAGTGGTTGAACATCTAACTTTGACCCAGGACCTGATCCCTGGGTCCTGGGATTGAGTTCTACATCAGGCTCACCGCCTGCTTCTCCCTCTGCCTATGTCTCTGCCTCTCTCTGTGTGTCTCTCATGAATAAATAAATAAAATCTTAAAAAGAAAAGAAAAAAAAGCTGAAGGCATCACAATCCCAGGCTTCAGGTTATATTGCAGAGCTATAATAATCAAAACAATATGATAGTCACACAAAAATAGACACATAGATTAATAGGATAGAAAGACCAAAAATAAAACCACAATTATATGGTCAATTAATCTTTGACAGAGTAGGAAAGAATATCAAATGGTAAAAAAGAATATCTCTTCAAGGAATGGTGTTGGGAAAACTGGACAGCAGCATGCAAAACTATGAAACTGCATCACTCTCTTTTACCATACATAAAAGTAAACTCCAAATAGATTAAAGACCTAATTGTGAGTCCTGAAACCATCAAAATCCTAGAGGAGAGCACAGGCAATAATGTTTCTGACACTGACTGTAACAACATTTTTCTAGATATGTATCCTGAGGCAAGAGAAACAAAATCAAAAATAAACTATTGATACTACATCAAAATAAAAAGCTTCTGCATGGCAAAGGAAAGAATCAACAAAACTAAAAGGTAACCTACTGAATGTGAGAAGATATTTTGCAAATAACATGTCCAATAAAGGGTTAGTATTCAGAATATATACTTTCACAACTCAACACCCCAAAAATGAATAATCCAATTAAAAATGGGCAAATCACTTGAATGGACATTTCTCCAAAGAAAACAACCAGATGGTCAACAGACATATAAAACGATGCTCAGCATCACTGATCATCAGGGAAATGCAAATCAAAACCAAAATGAGATTCCACCCCATAACCTATCAGAATGGCAAAAATAAAAAACACAAGAAACAACAGGTGTTGGTTAGGATGTGGAGAAAAAGCAACACTCATGTACTGTTCATGGGAATGCAAACTGGTGCAGCCACTGTGGAAAACAGTAAGGAGTTTCCTCAAAACTTTAAAATAGAACTGCCCTATGATCCAGTAATCACTCTACTGGATTTTTACCCCTCAAAATACAAAAACACTAATTCAAAGGGATACAGGCACCCCAATGTGTGTGGGAGCATTATTTACAATAGCCAAACTATGAAAGCAGCCCAGTGCCCACTAATAATGAATAGATAAAAAAGTAGTGTGTGTGCATGCTTGCACGGGCACACACTGTGTGTAATGGAATATTATTCACCCATAAAAAAGAATGAAATCATGTTTTTTGCAACGATATGGATAGATCTAGAGAGAAAAATGGTAAGTGAATTAAGTCAGTCAAAGACAAATACCATATAGATAACACATGATTTCACTCATCAGGGGAATTTAAGAAACAAAACAAATGAGCAAAGGAAAAAAAAAAAGAGAGTGGCAGAAACTAAGGAACAGATTTTTAACTAAATAGACAAATTGATAGCTACCAGAGTGGAGGTGGCTGGGGCAATGGGGAAACAGCAGATGGGGATTAAGGAATACACTTGTGATGAAGAGTGATGCATAGAATTGTTGAATCACTGTATTGTACACTTGAAACTAATATAACACTTTATGTGAACTATCCTGGAATTGAAATAAAATAAGGAAATGTATATTCACATAATATGATGACTTTGGTTAATAAGGTATTACATGATTGAAAATTGCAAAGATATCTGTTAAAAATTCTCAGCATAAGAAAAAAGATTGCAACTGTGTAAGAAGACGGATGTTAGCTAAACTTATTGTGGTAAACATTTCTAAATATACATATATACAAATAAAAAATAAGAACCTTTCTATAGTGTATTCTCTCTATATATATTTATATATTGTGTTACTAATAAATGCTATCACAAATTCTTACAACCTTTTCTTAATAAGTTCTTATAGCAAAGTGTTTTTTATTTTTCTTCATGTAAGAAGATTATGATATTATTACCCTGATATTTAAAGAATGTTCATTATGGGAATTTTAAGAGGGAAAGTGAGCAAGTAAATATTCTAATAAAAAAGGTGAAATAAATTCAATAGACGCAGAATATCAACCACAAATATGCATTTAAAAAATAAAGCAACTAAATTTAATGATGTATCAATGGATAAACCTAGTTCTAAGAACATTTATATTTAATGGAAGAACTATTCTTGGGACATAGAATGTTAAAACATCTTAACTATTCCTCACCTGATATAAACTACCACCATTTTAGTTCAGAAAACTGTGATTTTGAACAAACTATGGATTTTCCTCCTTATGTTCACAGAATACCAATGATAGCAGACAGGAAAATTTATGCCATGTGTCCCTGTTAATTAAGCTCCCTTGCTTGTAAGCCATTTCAAGAATTGGAGAGAAATCTCAATTCAAAAGTCTCCAGATATTAACTCATGGTTAAATCATTTCTATTACTTTAATAAATATGATTTTAATTTGCAAGAGCTCTTTTAAGAAATGGTTAACATACACAATAGATTCTCCTTTGAAACTGGTACCCCAACTAGGGCACTGATAATTTTGCATTTATATATTTATATTTATTTAATTTTGCCTTATTATACATATATAAAATGAAACTAACATAACACTGTGCTATATATATATACTAATATGAAAATGTATTATATATATACTACATAATACACACTCACACACCACACAGGCAAGCTTGGACTCAATAGTATTATCCCAATTCTTAAATGGATATATAATTAATTGTCATTAATACTGTGCATTTTGTTATGCCAGAAAGATCCAGGTTATTAGAATTCTGAGTTCCACTGATTCCTAAATGTATTACATTTTATAGGTGGAAAATTGAGCTCATTGAATATTGTTTGAAATGAAGAGCCTCATTCTCAGGCCTCTGTTTCCTTCACTAGGAGGTGCTGAAGGGTTCTTGGGGCAAAACTGGATTTCACAACCTTTGGAAGAAACAATGGCTATCTTCTTTGTGTCCCAGCCTGGTTTAAAATGATTCAGGGAGGGATCCCTGGGTGGCACAGCGGTTTGGCGCCTGCCTTTGGCCCAGGGCGCGATCCTGGAGACCAGGGATCGAATCTCACGTCGGGCTCCCGGTGCATGGAGCCTGCTTCTCCCTCTGCCTGTGTCTCTGCCTCTCTCTCTATCTCTCTGTGACTATCATAAATAAAAAATAAAAAATAAAAAAAAATAAATTAAAAAAAATAAAATAAAATGATTCAGGGAGACTGTGCCTCTGAATGGTCATATCAAGGCCAAACCACAAATTAATCTGAAATTTGGTCACTGAGGCATCTACTCCAAAATATTAATTGGAAGCCTTCTGTGGATCTAGCTCCATCGTAGGCAAAGTTGGTTGGTTTGAGTATTCTTTTCCAAAGAATCTTTTCTTTACCTTTTTTTAAAAAATATATTTTAGTTATTCACGAGAGAGAGAGAGGTAGAGACACAGGCAGAGGGAGAAGCAGACACCTCGCAAGGAGCCCAATGTGGGATTCGATCCCAGGGCTGGGGATCATGCACTGAGCCAAAGGCAAATGGTCATCTGCTGAGCCACCCAGGCGTCACTGGGGAATCTTTTCTTTTTTAAGAATTTATTTATTTTAGAGAGAGTGGGAGCAGCGGGAGGGGCAAAGGGAGAGGGACAAGCAGACTCCCACTGAGCAGGGATCCCGATGTGTGGCTCAATACCCAGACCTTGAGATCAAAACATGAGCCAAAGTCAGATGCTTAACCAACTGAGCCACTCAGGCGCTCCTGCGTGTTATTTTCATAATGTCTCAGTGGCAGAAATTAATGCCAAGTTGTGGGTGGCACTAGGATCATATATACCAATAAAGTACCTTAAAGACTAAGAACCCCAGAATATCAGTTGCATTGTCAAGAGTTAGAACACAGTGAATAGAATTAAATTTCTTTTAAAAGAGCCAAGAGTGCTTAGTGGTTAAACAATCTTTAGATCAGACAGCCTGACTTTGTAATGTGATCTGCCACATATAATCCTGGACAATTTATGCAATCTCTCCACATATCACATCTCGAAAAGGAGGATGACAGAGTCACTATGTATAACAAAGTTAGGAAATAAATAGGTGCTGTCCTTGAAGCATTTTCTATTGCAGTTGACAAATGACAAAGACTTCATAAATTTTAGCCATCATGATTAGGTTCCAGGTAGTGGAACTTGGGAGGATGAGAAGAATTAGCACAGAGGAGCTAAGAAAAAAATCATTTCAGCTAATAGAGTGTGAGTAAAGGCTTACATTAAAGAAATTCAATACACAACCTTCATCATCCTGTATAATCTAGTTGCTACCTACCTCTCTAAACTCCTTTCAAGACATCTCAACTACATTCATTGTCATTTAGCTACACTGGCATTCACTCTGTTAAACATGCTCTGATTATTCCCGCCTTCAGATTGTCACACATACTCTTTACTTTTTATTTGCCTAAAAACTGTTCATTCTTCAAGTTTTAATTTAATGTCTCTTCTTCAGGAATACCTTCACTGAAACAGACACTCATCCCAATTTGAATGATGTGGGAAACAAAGGCAGAAGAAAAATTATTAAACTTCCTTACCATCTACAGCACACTGACAAGTCCATGAAAAAGGCAGACCAACATTCCTCCAGGGACTCAACTGTTTCAATGTTAAAACTTTGCTAAAGGCAAAAGACAACCTTCCCGGGAGGCCTTTCCCCCGGGAAGGTCGGTGCAGCTCCTGCTCCTCCGGGACGGGGCTCTCCTGTCCTGGGGACACTCGCCCCGGCCCCAGCCCGGCTCCACGCGGGCCCCTCCCCCTTGGAGGCCTTTTGTTCCTTTATTTCTTTTTCCCGTCTTCCTACCTTGATAGAAGCGCGAACTCTTCTCACTGTAGCGTTCCAGCTGGTCTCTCTTTAAATCTCAGGCCGAATTCGTAGATTTTCAGGATGATTTGAATGTTTTCTAGGTAATTTGTTGAGGACAAGTGACTTGGGGACCCTACTCTGCCGCCATCTTGCCCCTCCCTCCCATTATTTTTGTTTTGATTCGATTATTTTCTATTCGATTTGATTTTTTTCATGTCGATTTGATTATTTTGTTTTCGATTTGATTTTCATTTCGATTGATTATTTTCGTTTCGATTTCATCATTTTCTATTCTATTCGATTATTTTAGTTACTATTTGATTACTTTCGATTCGATTCCATTATTTTCATGTCGATTTGATTATTTTGGTTTCGTTTCTATTATTTTCGTTTCGATTGATTATTTTCGATTCGATTTGATTATTTTTGATTCAATTTGATTATTTTTGTTTCGATTTGATTATTTTTGATTCGATTTGATTTTTTTCATGTCAATTTGATTTTAGTTTCGATTTGATTATTTTCAATTCGATTTGATTTTTTTCATGTCGATATGATTTTAGTTTCGATTTGATTATTTTCGATTCGATTTGATTTTTTTCATGTGGATTTGATTATTTTGGCTTCGATTTGATTTTCATTTCGATTGATTATTTTCGTTTCGATTATGTTTTTATTCGATTCGATTATCTTCGTTTTGATTCGATTATTTTCGTTTCGATTCAGTTCCATTCCATTCGATATTTATCAATTCGATGCGATTTGATTTTCTTCAATTCGATTCGATTCCATTCCATTTTTTTCATTTCGATTTGATTATTTTTCTTTTGACTGTATTCTTTTTATTCCATTCGATTATTTTCGTTTTGATTCGATTTTCATTTCGATTGGATTATTTTTGTTTCAACTCAATTATTTTCGTTTCAACTCCATTGTTTTTGATTCGATTCGATTATTTTCGTTTCAATTCGAATTTTTAAATCGATTCGTTTATTTTCACTTCGATTTGATTATTTACATTTCGATTCAATTATTTTCGATTCGATTCGATTATTTTCATTTCGATTCGATTATTTTCGATTCGACTCGATTATTGTTGATTTGATTCGATTATTTTGGTTTCAATTTGATTACTTTTGATTCTATCTGATTATTTTCGTTTCGATGTGATTATTTTCGATTCAATTCGATTATTTTCATTTTGATTGATTATTTTGGTTTCGATTTGATTATTTTCGTTTTGATGCGATTTTTTTCGTTTCGATTCGCTTATTTTCGTTTCGATTATGTTTTTATTCGATTCGATTATCTTCGTTTTGATTCGATTATTTTCGTTTCGATTCAATTCCATTCCATTCGATATTTATCGATTTGATGCGATTTGATTTTCTTCAATTCGATTCGATTCCATTCCATTTTTTTCATTTCGATTTGATTATTTTTCTTTTGATTGTATTCTTTTTATTCCATTCGATTATTTTCGTTTTGATTCGATTTTCATTTCGATTGGATTATTTTTGTTTCAACTCAATTATTTTCGTTTCAACTCGATTGTTTTTGATTCGATTCGATTATTTTCGTTAATGATATCCTGAAACATGAAAACACTAACTGACAGCCTACCTATGTCAGTTTTCTTACAGAGAAGTGTATTAAGCAAACAATTTCTTTTCAAGGAAATCTATCTTATTTCTTTTGTGTTAAAGCTTAATTCAATTTTTAGCATTTCTTTTTTTTTTTTTTTAATTTTTTTTTTTTTTTTAATTTATGATAGTCACAGAGAGAGAGAGAGAGAGGCAGAGACACAGGCGGAAGGAGAAGCAGGCCCCATGCACCGGGAGCCTGATGTGGGATTCGATCCCGGGTCTCCAGGATCGCGCCCTGGGCCAAAGGCAGGCGCCAAACCGCTGCGCCACCCAGGGATCCCAATTTTTAGCATTTCAAATAATTAAAATGTTTTCCTTGAGCTTCTGTATTTTATGACTTTTTGATATGACATCAACTCAAATTGTACAAAATTTTACCACTTTAAATTCTGACTCAATAATAGTAAGAATTTTGGAAAATGAAAAAGCCAGGTACAGAGCCTTTTAAAGCACATAGTAACATAAAGATTTCATATTATCTTAAATGTTAAAAAAAGGGAAGTTGTACAGTATGATAAAAGTTAACTGCTTAGAAGAAAGTTTTTTCTGCTGTATGAAAATACTGCTGAAAACAAACATGTAAGATCACTATAAACTTAGCTGGTTAATAAAAAGTAATGCTACTAGAATACTGTATCTTACCTAATGCACTTATTGAATGAAAGTGTTTTAAGAAGTCACTGAGACACAAAGATGACAGAACAGCACCACCTAGTTCTCTATATAAAAGTTTAAAATATGTATGCATCTCTGACTTACTTCAGAGAACTGAATATACTCTCAAAAATAAGTCATTTAATATAAAACTATATGCTTGCAAATTATTACCTGCAACAGAGCATTTACTTCAATTGCTTTGATTTTAACGTTTCATTTAAAAGAAAAAGCAAAATTAAAGATAACAGTTAAGCTGAGGTTTTTTAGTTGTGCAAGGCACTGCATTCTGTAATCCAGATAAGTAAATCTCTAAGTAGACTAACTGTACATGCTTGACCACCACCATTATGATTTCCAAAAGTATATATCTTTTTTTTTTTTTATTCTATCTACTACAAGATATATATATCATCTACCCCGGGGACACCGATGGACAATAAATAATAATATAAAAACACCATATGACCTGTTAGGAATATGACCTCATGTGCATGTTGAGGTCATCAATCAAAGTTAAATACTAAAAGAAATAATATAAAGATATCGAGAATATTTGTATCCCACTCATTATTTTACATATTCCAACATTTCACACAACTGTATATACAATTCATTTTATTTTTAAAGTTTTTAAGTGGTATTCTCATCTATTCTCCAGCTTTATTTATCAGGTGATTCTTATTTCAGCCATATTCAGGGCAGCTTGAGCAGGAGGAAATATTTCAAGAACAACATTTCATCGGCAGTCTCGAGAAGCCATATACTAGTAGCACAGGTTTTAATCAGGCACAATGTAGTATTGTAATATAAGCAAGGGACAGAGTTTTAATATATATGACACAGTATAAGGAGCATTGTTTCTGGATAGGACACCTTAAAAATGTTTTCCCTGAGGCATCAGCAGCTCTTTAAATGACTGTCACTGGTAACATCAGAATTGCTCAAGCAGAACTTCAGCTCTAAAAAAACTAAATATTGTTGCTTGTTACATAGATTCTTCTCACAGACCTCTTCTCCCCTACATTCCCTCTGCTGACCTGGTCATCTACTGTTCTGGCCCACTGAGCCTTTATGAAATTAAATGAATCATCCTCTTGAACAAATCAGTTAGAATAGACCATGCTTGAATATTTCTTGTTCACTTGTCAGCTTCTTTCAAGTTGTATTAATAAAAAAAAAGAAAGAAACTGGAATCATACTGAGAATGTTTTCAGGATAAACAACTGGAGGAAATGAGAGCTCTTTAGGCCAAACTTAAATAAAAAAAAAATGTTAAAAGCTCAGTGAGGCTTATAGTAATGCTCTTAAATCAGTGATTTCATATTTTCATTGATACATCCACATTAGGTAACTATTGAAAACATATTACTATAAAAATGGATTTTTTATTTTAGAAAATAAGCTAGGGTGTTACATATTTTTGTGTAACTAGTGTCTCAGCTACTAGACTATTAACCCCATGAGGGTGGAAACCGTTTTCCACCTTGTTACTGTGTATATCTAACATTTAAAACAGTGCCTGCAAGTAGATATTGGTTTAAAAAAATTAAACAGTGAATGAGTAAGTTATGCTTAAGAAAACCAAAGCCTATGAAGAATAAAATGATTATAGAAATTTACACATGCACACATTGAATAATGCACAAAAGCAAAATTCAATTTAAAATTGAAACAGTCTATTTTCTTATAATAAAAATGGCTAATGGAATGAGAGCTGGTGTTGTATGAAAGTGATGAATCACTGAATTCTGCTTCTGAAACCAATGTTGTGCTGTATTACTACCTATAATTTAAGTAAAAAATTTAAAGAGAAAAAAAATAAAATAAAGGACTAACAGCAAAAATTTACTAATTTTTGAAGTTGATATCTACGGATGTAATTTCATGAGAAAGGCATGTATAACCCAAGCTCAGGCTGATGACTACAAAACTAATTCATAAAACTCATTGACAGAGACAGAAAGCTCTGAAATTTATGTAGACATATGTATCAGAATAAAAATCTCTTTACAGTGTAAAATCTTAACTGAATAATGCACGGGTAGATATCAAAAATTAAATTTTAGTAAAAGGTATTTTTTAAGACTACACAGTGAATGTTACACTGTGTTACAAACTATTTTTAGGTGGAAAGTGAAAAGAGATATGCCATTTCTGTAGTCTTCAATCATCCATAATATTCTTCTACAACCCATGACCAAAGAATGAGTGTGATTCCAGTTTCTCAGTCTACAGAAGAAACTGCAGAAGTAACTTGCTTGGTTACTGGGTGTCTCGGTCAGTTAAGCATCTGACTCTCGATTTTGACTGGGGTCATGATTTCAGGGTTGTGAGATCAAGCCCCCCATTGGGCTAACGCTGGAGATGGAGCCTACTTAAGATTTCCTCTCTCCCTCTCCCTCCCCCTCACACAGAAAAGAAGAAAGCAAAAGAAAGTAACTCGCCCAAGGTCTCTAAAATAGTGGCATGGTGTAGATGAGAACTGAGGCCTTTTCATTCCTACCATTATGTCTTGCTGCTGCAGGGCACTTCCAAAATTCAGAGTTTGAGTTAGTCCAGCGATATCTCCTCGCTGTACAGAATATGGAACCTACCACCACGAGGCCAGAGTCTTTACTGTGCCTCCACGCTAGCAGTAGTTTGGCATGGCTGCTGCGTATGTTCTCCTGAAGGATCAGGGCTGTGATTCATGCCTCCTCCCCTGTCACAAGTTACTCCCATTCTCTGTTCAGTCCCCCAAGATGATATGAAAGTTTTCAGAGGAAATTATCTCTAACACCTGATCAAGTTTACTACTGGCTTGTGATAAGACCATCATTAAATGATAGGAAGACTGTCTTCCCAACTTGTCCACACCCATCCATCAAACAAAGTTGTGGTATTACAAAATACACTTTCAGGCTGTCCTGTCCTTCAAGGATAACTTGATGTTCTGCTTTGTTGGTCGTCTGTACTTGTGGAGCCAATAAAATTCGGTAAAGCGAAGTGAAGGTTTAAAATAAATCTGACCTTACTGAACTCTACTAGATCTCTAAAAAACTATGAACTTATCACTGTATCAATACTTTCATCTTAGCTATTCCACGGAAGTGAAAGGATAGGGAGGATTGAAGTTTCAGAATACGATTAGTCTTACCTCACCCATAGCATTTTTATGTTTAAAGAAAAAAATGCAGGCCAATGGGCATGAAACTATCATATGTAAATTTTACTTGGCCTTTTAAAGATATGTTTTTTATATTAAAACTAGATATATAACTTTATATATTAAAAATATATAATTTTTACTGAACACACTTCATTTTCATGCTAGTTAGCATCAGGTCTTTCCATAAAGACATTGTTCAGTATTCTTTTGAAGAATATAACGGATATTGTTTTTAATTTGGTGACTCTGGACAAAAACTTTGGCCTGAAATGCTTTCCTTCTATCAAATTAAAAAAATTCATTTTCTGAGTGGGTCATTATGACTAAAACTCTTGAGAAATAAACAGGTATAACTCTTCCTCACATTTCCAGTGTTTCTGATATTAAGTGGTTACACATTAAAAAATCATGTCACTTCTATAAATGGATTTACAAGAATATTCTCTATATAATAAAAATTCAGTAACATATTATAATATTTTTTTCACCATAACAGGGAAACAGTCAACAAAAACTGCTTCTGAATCTACCTTCCTGTTTATTCCCTAGGCTCTGTAAAGTCAGTCAGTAAGGGCCGAACCGAAGCCACATTAGAAGGTTATTCTGCAGCTGTTGCATCACATTGACAGTCACAGTTTAACATAAAGAAGATTCTAAGTACAGCAGCTATGGGTGAATATAATTCTTAATATCAACTCCATAAAGTGGTAACAACATTTAATAAATTGAACTAGTTTAATCTGCTTGGGATATTTTTATTTACTGAATGTGCATTTCTACACAATGACGATAGAGTGATTTCAGCACCTTCCATCAGGTAAATCTTTTTTTTTTTAATTTTTTATTTATTTATGATAGTCACAGAGAGAGAGAGAGAGAGGCAGAGACATAGGCAGAGGGAGAAGCAGGCTCCATGCCCCGGGAGCCCGATGTGGGATTCGATCCCAGGTCTCCAGGATCGCGCCCTGGGCCAAAGGCAGGCGCCAAACTGCTGCGCCACCCAGGGATCCCCCATCAGGTAAATCTTACGTTAGCCTAGTCAATAATACCTTTTCAGATGCCCAAAGTCATGAAACAGTTAAAAATCCAAAAGATATCAAGAAATTGATTTTCTAAATTTGAAGAAAAATTCTATGGCTTTAAAGAAAAGCTATATTTCCCTGGGACTTTTAAGAAAAAGCATTCTTAAAACACTTTATGTGGCATTAAAGTCACTACGAATTGTAGAAAGTCTTTTTTCCCTTGGTGTTCAGCTCCCAGTAAGTATATTTAAATTCTCTTCAAAAAGCAGTTAATATTCCCATCCTACCACCCACGGTCTTTCAAAATGCTAAAAGGGAAATAAATCAAATTCAACCACAGCAAACATGTGTCTTCAATTGCAGAAGTATGACTAAGTATCAAGAAAAACCCCAAAACATTTAGGATTTTCTTTAAAAGGCCTTTCAAATAAAATGGATGTAATCTTCCCAAGTCAAATTAAGTGAAGTGCACCCTGAATCCATACTTCAGAGAAGATTCCCAGAACATCTACTCCACAGCTTTGGCAATAACAAAAGCAGGTCAGTCCCCACTGATAATCTGGCAGATCAAGGTCAGTTTGTAATTCCTCTTTGTTCATACATTTATCCGGAAATACTGGTTACTCTAAGTAGAACAGTAAGATGATTTGGTTTCATGTTTACCTAAAGCCATCATCAGGAATATTTGGAGGGCTACAGATAGAAATCTTTAATAAGTAAAGAAAAAAAAAAAAAAAAAAGACAAGGGGTTATGATGCCCGGAGAAATCAGGGAGATTCAAAGCTATGAGATGAATGTTTTCAGTGCAAATTCGAATTGCTTGCCCTAATTGAAAGCAATGGTCTCATAGTTTTGTGAAGGATGTCATTATTCAGAATTGTTTGTGTTTCTTAGTAGCCATTTTTTTGTACTCTCTCTGTACCTTAAATACGAATAAACATTCATTGCAAATATTTATTCTATTCAGAATAGTGTATTGGCACTTTGGCAGTTATAACATAAATACTTAAATATTATTTGGATCCAAGTAAAGAGATGTGTCAGGATTAAATGGATTGGAAGAGAACTAATCAATCAGTAGAATGAAAACATTAAAAAAAAAAAAAAAAAAAAGACACAGACCAGACCTTAGATTAAGCACTTGAAATAAAATGAAGAATAAGACCCTGTACTTTATGGGTTTATAATCCAGTAGAACAAACAGACAGATAAATACCAAACATTCAAAATACTATAATAAAAATACACAAAGGGGTTATATAGATCACAGCATAGACAAAATAAAATGTTTCAAATATCAAGGGCAGATGGCATTCTTTTGTCTACTTAAACACATCAGATGTTGGCCAAAATTTTTCTTAATAAAAAACTCCAGTGAGTTACTGGAGACCAGTATTTTTTTAAACTATCATTAATAATAATGTGGCTTTCAAATAATAATGTGGCTCAAATAATGTGCTTACAAAGTTTCAAAGTTTTTTTTTTTTTTTTTTTAGCTTACACAAAGGCAATTTATTAACAATTTTCTGTTAAACTATTTTCAAACTATTTTCAAACTATTTTCAAACTATTTTCAGTTTGAAGAATCCTGTTCACAGACGGCGACGACGGCGACCCCCCTTCCTGCGGGTGCTATCGGAGGGGATGGGGGTGACATCCTCAATCCGCCCAATCTTCATTCCTGAGCGGGCAAGGGCTCTGAGGGCTGACTGGGCCCCAGGTCCAGGGGTCTTGGTTCTATTTCCTCCTGTGGCTCGGAGTTTGATGTGGAGAGCAGTGATACCCAGCTCCTTGCACCTCTGGGCTACATCCTGGGCAGCCAACATGGCAGCGTAGGGAGAAGACTCATCTCGGTCAGCCTTCACCTTCATCCCACCAGTTACACGACAGATGGTTTCCTTGCCAGAAAGATCAGTGACATGGACAAAAGTGTCATTGAAGGATGCAAATATGTGGCAGACACCAAACACATTTTCTCCTTCAGCAACTTGAGGTCCAAGGCTGATGACCTGTTCTTCCTTCTTTTCCTTCCCCTTACGAGGTGCCATTTCTGCGCGTCTTCAAAACAAAAATTGGTTAAAATTGTTAGTATATATCAAAGTTAGTTAGTATATACAAAATGCTTTTGATTGCAGTAGTCATAAATAAAAGAAAAAAGTGTACTTACAAGTCAAACTGAAGTTTTCTGATGATATGACACATAGGCCAATGCAAGTCAAAAGGTACAATTAAGATAAGTATGCCTTCAAACTCGTGCAATGCAGGAAAATATCCTCCATATAAGTGGTGACATGTACTAAATGAGCCAATTCTTATAACCATCCCTCCACAAATGAAGTCCCTATTTAAAAAACATCTGTCTTTCTTTCTCTTTCTCTCCTCTTCCTCTGTTGGGTTCAATGTCCCTATATAGTTTCACAGTTGTTCAAATTGCATCCAAAACAAAAATCGAAAAAATCATGTCTCAGATTTGACAGTGCACTGACATTTGGCAGCCCATGCAGTTGAAGGCAATTAATACTATCTAAAAATCTATAGCCTCAAATAATAACCAGCGTAACTTGAAGATCCCACCACAGCAAATGTGTTAACGGACTAGTTATGGAATAGAGTATTGATTTAGGAACAATTTTTGATTCTTGTTTTGAGAGAGTGAAAGGGACAATCCCTATTCAAGATAAGGGATACACATTTTCACTCATTATTTTATTTCATTCCCAGGCCAAAGAACTACTTAGAAATAACAGATACTGTATTATGTATCACAATGGTGAATTTCATTCTGCCTTGGCAGGGTAACTAGTAAGTGTAGAATGTAGCTGCTTGCTATACTGGAGTCATGGGTATATAATTGCCTTCAGAAACATCCTTCTCTGAATACCACCTACACATTAATACATGACGGTGAACTTACAGCCACACTCCTGTTCTATCCCACATGATCCTTGAAAAGGCTTTGAAATGAGGCCACGTGCATAATTAAGGCACACTGAATACCACAGTACATGTAACAAGCTAGAGTATTATGAATCCTTAGGGGAACCTCATAGAACTAATACATTTTCTAAAGGAAGCTGCACATGAGTAAAGAGGGCCCAAAATGCTAATTAGATCCTCTCAGTGAAAGCTATAGAAAAGTTGATTCTTGAATCCTGAAGTTGGGCACAGAATGGAACATTTGTATACAGAAACACTGAAGGGGGGGGGGGGAAGAATTTGACATAAAAGCCCCTCAATAGATGGTTTACACAATTCATGAGAAAATAAATAATACAAAATAAACAAAATAACAGTGGGAGAATGTCAACCCTCCTGAAAGGGTTAAGTATGAGAACAGATTTCCTATTAGAAAGGGATTATGTAACAACAGAGGGAAATACTCACCCTAGCATATGCTAATTTAGTCAGCTTTGCCAGGTGTTTCTGTGTGTTTGGCTGGCTGACTCACCTTCCTTGCCTCTCCTTTTTGCCATTTCATTATGAAAGTAAGGAGTTTGAACTCTCACAAAACGCAATAATAGCAATAACAAAAACAAGCAAAAGCACATTATAGGAGTTTTATCCTTGCTAAAACATTGGGGTATGCATTGTGGAGGTCAAAAGGAAAATCACCCAAACTGTACGTATTCAGCACATAGGCTTTAGCAAATCTCCCTTTCTTGAACCACTCTTCATTCCTCATTAATTACTTTTAATAGGTCTTTCAGGTTAGGAGTATGGTCGGGACTGGGGGGATATTATATTCCTGGACAGTGCAAAGGAAGCTGAGTTACTGTGTTACTCAGACTTCAAAATAGAAAATAGAGAGCAGGGATCCCTGGGTGGCGCAGCGGTTTGGCGCCTGCCTTTGGCCCAGGGCACGATCCTGGAGACCCGGGATCGAATCCCACATCAGGCTCCCGGTGCATGGAGCCTGCTTCTCCCTCTGCCTGTGTCTCTGCCTCTCTCTCTCTCTCTCTCTCTCTCTCTCTGTGACTATCATAAGTAAATAAAAAATTAAAAAAAAGAGAAAATAGAGAGCAGCAAAGGAGTGACAATTAGACAAGCTTATTGTATATTTTTTGTTTGCTTTTTAACACAAATATTCTAACCATCTCTCATTTCAACCTAAATCTACTACTTAAGATTGGAAAGTAGGGGGCATATAAGGTATGAGAATGAATGGAAGATACGTAGGTGTCATGGGCATTTTCCCCCAGAGGGGATAGAGGACAAGCTAACATCAAATATGAATTCATTAAGAGAGTAAAAATGTATTTTACACACCATAAATTTGAGTTTGGATGTTTAAGTAAACCTTAAGGGAGTCACTTGCATTTTGAAAGGCAAACACTTTTAACAAAGAAGCCAAAAATATTTCTCTATAAGAACAAATTAATTGTTTTTTATAAATCATACTGAATCAATATAACAGCTATACACTTAACAGTTGGCAGCACATGCTTGTCAGGAAAGGTGCTTTCTTGCTCTATTCCCAAAGATGACTTTAGATAAACAATGAGTGCGCCGTTACTGTAAATAAGCCATCATCAAAAACATAAAATTGTTAGGGGATCAATTTGACCAATAAGAACTGTTGCTTTCTTAATGTGAAGTGATTTGCACTACTTGATCATACTTAGCTCTGAGATTTTTTTATTTCTCAAAGCAAAATACAAAATAATACAAAATAAACAAAATAACAGTGGGATAAAATATTTATTTTATTTAAAAATAAACAAAATAACAGTGGGATAAAATATTTATTTTATTTAAAAATAAACAAAATAACAATGGGATAAAATATTTATTTTATTTAAAAATAAATATTTTTATTTTCTAATCTCTAATGACCTCTGCATCTAGCCCCCAGAATGACTGTTTATCGCTAAATTGGAGCTTCCTGTTCAGCATTCAAGTGGCTGAAAGATAATTTAAAGATTCAAGTAAAAACTATTTGTTGACTTAGAGTTATATCAAATGTTGAATAATGACTGTCTTAATATTTACTTCAAAGACCTCTAAAATAGAATGTAAATAATTAGTAGCCAGCCCTCTCTAAGGCAGATCCCTTTACAACTTCAGCCCTGTGTCTATTCGTGTAGTGGAAGGGTCTCATTACTTAGTTTCATAAGCACAAAAGAAGATTCAGAATAGATGCTCAGCTCTATCACAAATTCAGAAATGTATATCTTGCTTGTGTGTTTTTAAGGGGAAACGTTAATCATTGTTAAAGCCTAAGAAAATTTATTCAAAAATATACTTTTTAACCCTCATAAAAAGGGTAAGAGAAAATAACTGAGTGCAAAGAAAACAAACTCTTGCCTTTTCCTCACATCACATCCCATCCCTGACAGCTCCCAAATTATAAAGATACTGAAGAACCCCCCCCCCCCCCCCTTTAAGTAGTACCAGCCCTAATCCAGAGGCAGCCCATCCAGGTGCCTTCCTGAAGTTTTAGCAACAAAAAGCATTCTGTTTGTGATAAGAAAACCATTTCCCCCCACTCCCTGATTGGAATGTCCCTGAATAGGTTCATGTTGACCTGAGAAATCGATAACCTGAATGCTATGCTACTGCCAAGGTTCTTTTGTCTTTAAGAGGTTTTTTTTTTTTTTCTTTTACCTTTAAAAGATGCCTGTAATTGCTAATTGGGCTCTCTTCCTCCTGGGAGGCAGAGAGCCCATTTGCACAAACGTTCAATAAACCCTCTTGCTAATTGCATCTGCCTGTCTGGGGTCAGAGTCACCTGGACACGTTGGCACCCGTGAGCCAGGGTCCAACAACTTAAAAAAGTTTAAGTGCTGACATATTATGAAGAGATGCAGCTACTTAAGTCCATTAGGACATACCTATTCATGCCAACACTATTTATTATGTATCTACTAAATTGAGAATAAGAAGATTGCACAGATGACAAAGGCTCAGGGCTTGCCCTCAGGAAGCTTAAGTTTAGTAGTCATTGGGCACTAGAGCTGTTCTAGGAGGACCAAAAAACCAATACCTGCCAATTCCACAAAGAACTCTAACTTCAGCTTTTGAGTTTGGCTTCCTCAGTTTGTGATTTCTCACCACTTCCTCAGCCTACTAAGCCAGCTGTTACACATTGGGTGGTTTTGCCAAGGTTATTCAATGAGCCTATTAAAATGAGGACGCCTTCTCAATAAATCTCGTGGAACGCACATCAGTGTTATCAAATAAAACATCAATACGATAGGTCTATTTATATTATGAATGTACCCCAAATCCTTCATAATAAATAAACCTTACTTGTCTCAACCATCTGATACCCCATAGATTTCTCATTTTAAAAAGAAAATTAATATTATTTGATATTGATTTTACGTCACTTTAAAATGCATGACTCACATTTCTTCCAGCATTTTTGTACTTCCATTTGCTCCTTAAGTAATTCAAGTAATTTTTTTCATTAAAAAAAAAATGGCATCTCACTATTTCAACGTGGGGCAAATAGTTCTCAAGTATCTGATCTTTCAGGGGAGAAAGCAGAAAGAGGCCTCTCAATCAATGCTTACTTTGGTCATGTTATGCTCCCACAGTTCTAATAGTTGTAGAAATGGTGAAGACAATGAAGTAAGTTTCCATATCTTGATAGAAAATCTGCCCAGAGACTCCCCATATTTGCAGGGAGATTTTCCTAATTACTAAGTGTTTGGGGTTTGACCATTTAAATCATAGTCTTTGGCTCTTATGTACAGATTCTACTCTTTAAAGTTTCAGTTGTTAATCAAGAAAGGGAGGAATAGGGTTCTTGCATTCAACATAAGAAATGAGCTCAACAAGACTAAGGCTATTACAAATAGAAGGAAATGAATGGGAGAGAGAGGCTTTTGAGAAGCATTAAGTTATCAGTATTTTATTAAGTGTATGTAGGTGTGTTTGTACTTTATAATACACTTTCTAAAAATGTAAGGGGAAGTTTATGTTCAGTGTATTCACTGAGGCAAGTACTATGCATGTCCAATTGACCTTCAATTTGAAAGTC
The DNA here is from genome assembly GCF_048418805.1 of Vulpes vulpes. Classification (NCBI taxonomy): domain Eukaryota; kingdom Metazoa; phylum Chordata; class Mammalia; order Carnivora; family Canidae; genus Vulpes; species Vulpes vulpes. The sequence goes on along the minus strand of NW_027325700.1, from coordinate 113,948 downwards.
TTTCTAAAATAACAGATCATTCATCAAAATATCTCATGGAAAATAAAACAAGACAAAACCAAACACTAAAATCCCAGTATTTGTGTTGGATGTGTTTTTCTGTAAGACTAAATCTAAAAAGGAAACAAAGTTCTCAACAAAATCTCTATGTATGTCTATTTTCTGGTTGTATTTTGTCCTTTCTTCTTTGCCCTTTCTAGGACCGTTTTCTTGTGCTAAACAAGACAGTCTCCATCTTTGCAGTGCCCCCTCAGGCATGGAAAGGGGACACAGCTTCAGCCAGGGTTAGCAATTGAACTGGATCTGCTCTGTAACCAAGAGAGGTTTTAGTTCCAGGTGGCAAGCTTTTGCACGCCTCCTTCTAAAGAAATTCATTTCTCTAAACTGTTCTGTACCCTCATTCCAGATTTTTCCCCTACCTGTGATGGAGGAAAATAAACAAGGATGCCCCATAAACTAACACAGAAGCAAATTTTTGTTATCTAGTCTAGTCTATCTAGTCTATACATTGCGAGTTGTGCTTTGGTCAGAAACATATTTATTTCCTTCTAATGATTCATTTTCATTTCCTAAGAATCCACTGAAGACAAAATGGTAGATTTTTAGAATAGTACTATTTTTTTTAACTTATTTTATCATTGACTTGATTCTCACCACTGGCTCATTAACTTTACATATTAACAAGCCAAAAGGTTGATTTTGCTTCCCAGAAAGAGTAAAATATTGGTGACAATATAAAACACAGAGAAGATACGTTCAAATGAGTCTTCTTGTCTAAAATAAGGCATAGTGCAAGAAAGGGGATAATAATAGAAATGCTAAATTAATTGATCAGTATTACTTAAGTCACAGATACCACCATAGTTCCGATAAAGCTAAAAATAAGAAGCTATAGGCTGCCTATAGCATTTGCCTAGTCATAACTACCAGCAGGCAGAACAGACTCCCTCTAGCCAAAATCAGTTAGTTGCTCACTAGTTCCGCCGCCACCCTTCTTTCTCTGCACATGGAAAGGAAAGACCTGCTAAGTGTTTAATCTGTGTCCAGGAAATAAAGCTTTTCATTTTACAACCTAACCAAGTCCTAATAAAAGTGTAGGATGCTGGGAGAAACAACCTCAACCCTGAAGCAATGTTTTTGGCCAAGAGTAAAACAAGGAAGGCCTGAGCAATTTGTTTGAGCAGGAACTGACAATATCAACAAAGTGCGATGTGTCTGTGGAGCAGTGTTTGATCAATGTGAGGCAGCCATAAACATGAGACTACAATCCAATGGTGCTTTGCACCCCCTCCCCCTCTAGTTTTTTTTTTTTTTTTTCCTTTTAAATCCTCTTCTGTCCTTTGGTGTCTTAACATGGCCTGATCTAAGATGCTCATAAGTACACAGACCCTGTTGGGCTGGTGCTTTCTCCCTGGTTGCTGTAGAGGACGCTTATTTATTTATATACTTGGACCTGATGCTGGTGCTGCTGTGGGTTGCAGTGGTGCATTTTCTCTGGCATGCCCACACCCCTTGCACCACCACCTCTAATCTGCTGTGAAAAGCAGCACTTTTTAAATAATTGGCTTACATACTTAATACAAGAGACCCATGTTTTTAATAAAAGAGAATGCAGCTGATGGAATCTCTCCGGGTAGAGAGAGAGAAAATCCTCCTCCAGGCTGAGAGAATGAGACACCAGCAGACAGTTATTTTGCACTGCAGTGAATCCACAATTCATGAGAAATGTTGAAGGCAGAGGAGGCGACCCCCAAGTGCAGTCCTTTGCCCACATGCTCTATAATAAATAATCTCACACCAGCCCAGCAGTGTGTGCAATGACGTGCCGGGGCCAGCACGCACAGATTGGCAGGGAAAACACATCCAGCGGTGTCGAGTTTTCATCGCAATCACCGAATTAACTGATTTCCCCACATCACACTCCCACTACCCTGCGTAGAGAGAGCGCGCGCGCGCGCGCGCGCACACACACACACACACACACACGCAGAGTTGAGAAATGCAAGTTACTGAGAGGTGAAATAGGGCATCTAGGAACACGTTTCAGCATGGATTAGAGACCCAAGTGATGTGTCAGCCTCCCGGGGTACTTGTGAGAAGGTGGGAGTGCGAATGGTGGGAAATGGGAGGAGGCAGCGTAAGCAGGGAGAAGGCTGCCGGCTTTCTCGGGGATGCTGGCACATTTCATATCTGGAATTTACATTTAACATAAAACACAAAAAAGATGGTAAGAAATACCTCCGCAAGGTCAGTTAGTTAATTCAGAAAAACTCTGTCCACTCTGTTTTCCTTCACATCATAAATATGCATAAATAAAATCCATCCCAGTCCATATCCTGCAAGATAGGAGGCAGGATGCATTCCAAGGACTTGCTGAAAGACGGTTCATTGACCTCATTTAAATCCTCCAAAGGCCAATTGGGTTTTGCACGCCTGCGGTCTACTTGTGTCTTACTTCCAGATTCATTTTACCAAGGGACAAATACATTTGATCAACTTATCCTTCCCACAACTACAGAAATGACGACAGAGGGGTTAGAGGTGGGCAAAGATTTAGCAAGAAATCAAGAGTCACCTAGCTTTGAAAATCCTATAGTCCATCATTTCCCATCCATCCTTCCTGTATCTCACTCCCGCATCCCTGTATGACTCCTCTCTTCAAAGCAACAACTTTCCTCCCCCCGGCCCGGCCCCCCCAGCCCTGGCCTGCCGCCTCCGCCTCACCACCCCCCAAGTGCGCTCTCCCCACGCCCTCCTACTCCGCACATGGCCATTCACTTCATCACCCGCGTCCTCCTCCCCTTCCACAGGGCCCCCTCCTCCTCCTGCAAGAGGGAGGATCTGAGGAAAAGTGCACCCCGGTTCCCCAGCCGCTCTGCATCCAAACCCAGTGATTTGCATCATAACAGCGTTTTGTGCGGTTCCCCCCACCGCGGTCGCAGGGGTTCGTACATTGCACGTGAAAGGACAATATTAATGACGGAAAGAAGCGGCAGGAGCAGAGCCATAGAGAGGTCGGGAATCCGAGGGGAAATCCCTTCGCAGTAAAGTAACTGCTTAGGTGCGTAGATTTCTTTGCTTAAAGAAAAAAGGAAAACAAAAAAAAAAAGAACAGAGAGGAAAAGAAAACCAGACAGGCTGATTAATTTTAAAAAACAGGCTTGTTGATAAAGTAGCTTTGAGTCTTTTAACTTTTCCCTTCCCCTTTCCCTTATTTCTTGATTTATTCTCTCTCTCCTTACCCCCTTTTTCTTTTTCTTTTCCTTCTTCCTTTCTCTCGCTCTTTTACATCCCAGACAGTCTCCTCTCCTTTCGGAGGTGCATGACACGTCTCACGACACACCTGCCCCCGGGGATGTCACTGCAGTGCACATGGCGCTGCCGCTGCTGCTGTTCTCGCCGTCTCCGTAGCTCGCTCCCAGGCTCTCACTCACTTTTCAAAGACACACGGATGTGATGGTGGGAAGCAGAGAAAAGAGCAAGGCGACCCGGAAAGGGGGAGGTGAGAGCGAGGAGGAGGGTGGAGGTGGCCGGTGGGGGTGGGTGGGAGGGTGTGATGTTCAGAGAAGGCGCCAAGTGCCCGCCGGAAGGCGGGAGGGGTGGGGGGTGCTGCTGGCGGGGACTGAGTGAGGTATGGAGGCAGCTCAGGTGGGTGAAGAGGCGGAAGGGGCCGCGCACGGGGCTGCCTGCTGGGAGCGCAAGGCTGAGCCAGGGCCGGAGACCCGAGGGCTGGAGCCAACTGCCGCCGCCCCTGCCGCACCGGGGAGTAGGGGGGGGGGTGCACATCGCCGGGGACTAGGGGACTGGAAGGGGCAGAGTGGAAATGCGGGGTGCAGTGGGCGTGATGGGGAAGGGCGTGAAGCTGATGCTCCCTCGGCGGGGCGGGGATGACCTGGTAGAGGAGCCCGCAGACGCTGTAGAAGCGGAGGACGGCGCCGCGTCTCCAGGTCACGGTCCCTTCTCTAAGGGGCTGGGAAGGAACGAGGGGGCGAGAAGATGCTGGTGACGGGGGCCCCAGAGTGCAGGGGCCGCCGGCGTCCTCCTGGCTGGACCCTCGGTCCCCGCTGCGGTGCTCGAACCCTCGGACCCGGACTGGAGGCAGCAGAAGCGGCAGCTGCGACGCACCCGCAGAATGGGGTTGCGGTGGGCGGAAGAGTGTCTCCTGCTGCTGCTGCTGCTGCTGGTGGTGGTGCAGCCGCGACAGCCCGTCAGGCAGGCACCGGGTCGGAGCTCGCCTTCCCCTCGGCTCGCACCGCAAGTCCCAGAGCCCGCCGGGGCTGCCCGAGCAGGTGGTGCAGGAATCCGGGGTGTTGGAGAAGGTGCAGGCGAGGGCTGCAGGGGTGGGCAGGTCACGGAAGGGAGGGGGGGCAGAGGGGGCGCAGGCAAGCAGCAGCCGCCGCTCGCGCTCGGGGTGTCTCGGGGTCCTGGCAGGGGAGGCGGCGGCGGTGGACGCAGCGCTGGCGGCGGCGGCTCCCGGATGCTCGAGCTGCAGCAGCAGCAGCAGCAGAGGCACCGGCGGCGGCGGCTCCCGGATGCTCGAGCTGCAGCAGCAGCAGAGGCACCGGCGGCGGCGGCGGCGGCGGCGGCGGCGGCAGCAGCTCTACCCAGCGCCAGACCCAAGGGCAAGCTCAGCGCGGCGGAGACCCCGCCCCCACCCTGGCAGGGACAGACACAGCCCCCGGCCAATGGGAGCGCACCCGCCTCCCGGGCCTGGCCAATGAGAGGAGGCGGTGGGAGGAGACAAGCGCCGGGAGAAACCAACTGGCTTCTCAAGGACCCTTGGGGCAGGGAGGACCCGACCCCCGCCCACACCCCTCCCACGGTCTCACCTCCTTGGACACGTCTCGCCCCGACTTCACAGGGGAGACCCTCGCCCGCCTTGACCGCGCCTCGCCCTCAGGAACGGTTCAGCCAATCGCCACCGCGAGGGGGCGGGGTTAGCCACGTCCCCGGCAGGTTCTGGGATCCGTGGGGCCTGGGCCAGATCCTGGGTGCGAGGTGCTTGTGCGCATGCGGACTCCGAGAGCAGATGGTGGCTGCACCTGCCCACGCACCAGCTGCAGCACATTCTCCAACGCTCTCAGCAGCAAAGGGAGAGAGGGCAGGGGGCGGGGGGAGGCTAAGTGTAGGGAGCGGCGCACCTGCCTGCCTGCAGCATCACTCACCAGAGTTCATATTTTACCTTACGTTGCCAAGATGCCCTGTCCAGCAGTGAGGAACCCTATAATTCCCAATCTCTGTGTCACTTTCAAGTGAGGATTAAAGATAGGCATGAGTTTTCTACACACTCCCTTTTCACATCTTTACAATCTTTGCTCCTACGTGTTCCAGATAAGGAAGAGGGCTGCTGATCTCTACATAAGACTTTCCCGAAGCAGCTATGTCAGAGGTTTCCAAGACTATCACCAGATTCAGTGATTTGCTAGAACCCACAGGGCTCAGAAGTTCTTGTACACATAATTATGGCTTATTACAGCAAATGGACAAAAAGCAAAGTGATTTTTTATAAAGCAAAATGATTAAAGGAAAATAGTACATGGGGCAAAGTCTGAAGGAATCCAGATGTAAGCTCCCGAAAGTTCTCCCTCAGTAGAGGACATGGTTAATTTCCCTAGCAACAAGATGAGGAAACCTGCTTGAAGTATTGTCTACCAGTGAGGTCACCTGAGCCTACAACACCAAGGCTTTTATTGGTGGTCCACCACGTAGGTATATAGCCATTGCCTACAAGACCAGTTTCTGAGGCTCCAGAAACCCAGGAGAACAGGTGTTCACCATAAATCACAACGTTTGCACATATTCTCTAGAAAGACTGGTATAACACCTCAGGGACACAGGCATACAAAACATTTATATTGTTTAGAATCCAAATATTTTTTAACAACTTTGTTGAGCCATATCTCACATACCACACTATTCACCCATTTAAAATGTACAATTCATTGGTCTTTTCCTATTCAGAGATATGTACAACCATCTCCACGATTTTAGAACATTTTCATTACTGGAACTGTGATTTACAGTTCTGCACATAGGAAGCTGAGAAGTCAACTCTCTGTCCTAACAACAAGTAAACAAGCTGAATAGACTTAAAAATCAACTCTTCTCAGATCTTTAAGAGGGGGAAGACACAGGAAAAATCACTGATCCCAAGATTGGATATATAGAAAGGTGAATGAATAACAGGAGGGAGTCATAGCTTACCTGGAGCAGACACTCACAAGCGGAAACACCTGTAGGAACCAGGCCTGAGATGAAAATTTGAACTGTGCTTGTACTTGAAAACTTGAATTTCTGGAGTCTCAGAGCAAGCAACTCTGGGGATTAAAAACTCCAAGGGGATCTAGTCATAGAAGAAACTCCCACAATACTGTTAGACTCACTTCTAGGAGCTCCATCAGATTCCCACAATAAATACTATTAAAAAAATTCCCTGGGGCTTACAGCAGGGAAGGGGAAGAGAAACCATTTTGAAACATGCCAAAGCACTCCATTTTTCTTAATTTCTCTTCACTCCACACCTATCTATGTAGAAGTCTGAAAATTCAACAAAAATATTTCTGGAACTATTAAATGAGTATAGCGAGGCTACAGAATGACAGGTTAATATACAAAGGTCAACTGATTTCCTACATGCCAGCAATGAACAAGTGGAATTTGAAATTAAAAACACAATGCCTAGCCAACACTTGTCTCCTATGTTGTTAATTTTAGCCATTCTGACAGGTGTGAAATGAGATCTTTTGTACTTTTGATTTGTAATTCCCTGATGATTGATGTTGAGCATGTTTTCATTGATGTTGAGTCTGTTAGCCATCTCTATGTCTTCTTTGGAAAAATGTCCATTCATGTCTTCTCCTCATTTCTTAACTGGATGATTCATTTTTTGGGTGTTGAGTTTGATAAGTTCTTTATAGATTTTGGATACTAACCCTTTATCAGATATGTCATTAACAAATATCTTCTCCTATTCTACAAGGTTGCCTTTTAGTTTTGTTGATTGTTTCCTTCACTGTGCAAAAGCTTTTTACATTGATGAATCCCAATAGTCTATTTTTGTTTTTCTTTCCCTTCAGGAGACATATGTAATAAGAAGTTGCTACAATTGGTGTCAAAAAGGTTGCTGCCTGTGTTCTCCTCTTGGATTTTGATGGTTTCAGATCTCACATTTAGATCTTTAATCCATTTGAACGTAAGAAAGTGGTCCAGTTTCATTCTTCTGCATGTTGCTGTCCAGTTTTCCCAGCACTATTTTTTGTTAAAGTGACTTTTTTTCCAGTGGGTATTCTTTCCTGCTTTGTTGATCAGCTGACCATATAGTTGTCAGAATCCATTTCCGGGTTCTCTACTCTGTTCCACTGATTTTGGTCTGTTTTTGTGCCAGTACCACACTGTCTTAATCACTACAGCTCTGTAATACAGCTTGAAGTCCAGAATTGTGATGCCTGCAGCTTTGTTTTTCTTTTTCAAGATTGCTTTCGCTATTCAAGGTCTCTTCTAGTTCCATACAAATTTTAGGATTGTGTGTTCTAGCACTGTGAAAAATCCTGGTGGTATTTTGATAGGAATTGTATTAAATATGTAGATTGCTTTCAGTAGTATAGATATGTTAACAATATATGTTCTTTTGATCCATGAGCATGGAATGTTTTTCCATTTCTTTGCATCCTCTTTAGTTTCTTTCATCAGTATATTATAGTTTTCAGAATACAGGACTTTCACCTCTTTCGTTGAGTTTACTCCAAATATCTTATGGATTTGAGTGCAACTGTAAATGAATCAATTCTTTAATTCCTCTTTCTGCTGTTTCACTATTGATGTATAGAAATGCAACAGATATCTGTATATTGATTTTCTACCCTGTGACTGTACCGAACTTGCGTGCCAGTTCTAGCAACTTTTTGGTAGAGTCTTTTAGGTTTTCCGTATAGAGTATGATGTCATCTGTAAATAGTGAAAGTTTGATTTCTCCCTTGCCAATTTGGATGTGTTTTATTTCTTTTTGCTGTCTGACTGTTGAGGGTAGGACTTCCACTGCTATGTTAAATAACAATGGGTGAGAGTGGACCACACTGTCTTGTTTTTAACCATAGAGGAAAAGCTCTGTTTTCCCCACAGACAATGATATTAGCTGCGGGTTTTTCACATATGACCTTTGTGATATTGATATAGATTCCCTCTATCCCTACTTTGCTGAGGGTTTTTATTATGAATGGATGTTGTATTTTAAGGGGAAACCTCTCACACTGTTGGTGGAAATGAAAACCGGTATAGCCACTCTGAAAAATAGTACAGAATTTCCTGAAAAAGTTAAAAATAGAACTACCTTATGATCAAGGAATTGCACTACTGTGTATTAACCCAAAGGATATAAAAATACTAATTCGAAGGGATACATTCACCCCAGTGTTTATAGCAACACTATCAACAATAGCCAAATTATGGAAAGAGCCCAAATGCCATCGACTGATGAATAGATAAGCAAATGTGTATATATAAATAAATGGGATATTACTCAGCCATAAAAAGAATGAAATCTTTCCATTTGCAACAACGTGGATGGAGCTATGGAGTATTATGCTAAGCAAAGTAAGTCAGTCAAGTAAGATAAATGCCTTATGATTGCACTCATATATGGAACTTAAGAAGCAGAACAGATGAACAGGGGGTAAAAGAGAGGCAAACCAGGAAAAAGACACTTAGCTACATAGAAGGAACTGATGATCACTCTTCCCAGGTGAGCAGGGGATGCATTACATGGGGGATGGGTATTAAGGAGACCACTTTTGATGAGCATGGGGTATTGTATGTAAGTGATGAATCACTAGGTTCTGAACCTGAAACTAATATTGAATGGTTAACTGTAATTTACATAAAAAATTGGAAAAAAAAGACCCACAATAACATTTACATTAACAGTCTCAAAATTGAAATACTTAGGGCAGCCCAGGTGGCTCAGTGGTTTAGCACCACCTTCGGCCCAGGGCCTGATCCTGGAGACCCGACATCGAGTGCCACATCAGGCTCCCTGCATGGAGCCTGATTCTCCCTCTACCTGTGTCTCTGCCTCTCTCTCTCTCTCTCTCTCTCTTTCTCTGAATAAATAAACAAATAAATAAGTAAAAAAATGAAATACTTAGATGAACAAAAAAACAAACAAAAACTAAATAAATGGAGATATATTCTATTTTTATGGACAAGATGATTCAATATTATGAAAATGTAATATATATATATATATATATATATATATATATATAAAGGGGGGATAGAGGGAGCTATCAATGTAATACCAATTAAAATCCCATCAGGTTATTTTATATGTATCAAAAATTAATTCTAAAATTTATATGGAGAGACAAAATATCTAGAATAGCCAACACACTATTGAGGGAGAACAACAGAGTTGGAGGGCAGATGCTACTTGGTTTTAAGACTTACTACTCAGCTATAGTAATCAAGGCAGTGTGGCATTGACAAAAGAACAGACAAATAGAGTAATGGGCCAAAACAGAGATCCCAGAAATAGATCTCCATAAATACAGTCAACTGATCTTTGACAAAGGAGAAAAGGTAATACAATAAAGATAGTCTCTGCAAAAAATGATGCTGAAAAATTGGGCAATCATCTGCAAAAACATGGGCCTAGACACAAATCTTGTACCCTTTACAAAAAATAACTCACCTACATGTGAAAAAGAACAGTATAAAACTCCATGAAGAGAGTATATGAGAAAACCTAGATTACCTTGGCTATCATAAGGTCTTTTTACCACACCACCAAAGGCAAGATCCATGAAAAAAAAAAAGATAAGCTGAATTTCATTAAATTTAAAAGCTTTTGCTCAATGAAAATCAATATCCAGAGAATTAGAAGATAAGCCACAGAATGGGTAATATTTTTTTCCAAAAAATGCACCTGATAAAAAACCATTATCCAAAATATACAAAGAACTCTTTTTTATTTACAAGATTTATTTATTTATTTTAGAAAGAAAGAGAGTGAAAGAAGATGCATGGGAAGCATGAGTGGGGGTAGGAGCAAAGGAAGAGAATCCTCAAGAAGACTCCTTGCTGAGCTCAGACCCTGAGGTGGGGCTCAGTGTGGGGAAGGAACGCCAGGCTCCCATTCTACCTCACTACCTATGTGATTATGACTTGAGCCAAACCAAGAATTGGTCACTTAATCGACTGAGCATTCAGGGGCCCCTTAAATATGCCAAGAAGTCTTAAAACTCAATAATAGGAAAACAAACAGCTCGATTTTAAAATAAGCCAAAGATAGGTTAGGGGCACTTGGGTGACTCAGTTGGTTAAGCATCTGACTCTTGATTTTGGCGTGGGTCATAATCTGGGGTCCTGGAATCAAGCCTCCCATTTGGCTCCATGCACAGTGGGGAATCTGCTTAAGGATTCTCACTCTCCCTCTTTCTTTGTCCCTCCCCCTGCTTGCACATTCTCTTTATGTAAAATAAAAATAAATAAATCTTTAAAAATAATGATAATAATAAATAAAAATAAGCCAAAGACCTTAACTGATACTTTACCAAAGATAATACACAAATGGCAGATACACGTATTAAAAAATGCTTCACAATATATGTTATCAGGTAAGTGAAAATGAAAATAACAGGGAGATACCTGCACACACTTACTAGAATGGCCAAAATCCAGAACACTGACAACACCAGGTCCTAGTAAGGATAGGAAGCAAGAGGAAATTTCACACACTATTGGTGAGGATCAAAAGTGGAACAGGCACTTGGAAGACAATTTCAAAGTTTCTCGCAAAACTAAACATACTCTTAATATATAATCTAGCCACATTCTCCTTGGTATTTACTCAAATAAATAGAAAATCGTGCCCACACAAAAACTGGCACATGTATGTTTATAGCAGCTTCAGTTTAATTTGCCAAAAGTTGGAAAAAACCAACATGGCCTTGAGTAGAAGAGTGAATGAGTGAATGGATGAATGAATGAATGAATAAATATTTATCTAGCACTAAAAATAAATGAGCTATCAAGCCACAAAAAGACAATGAAGAACTTTCAGTACTAGTATATTAGCATATATATTAACATTTTAGTAAGAAATAGAAACAAATAGAGAAGGCTACATGATTCCAAATATGTGACATTCTGGAAAAGATAAAACTCTGGAGACAATAAAAGTATCTGTAGTCAGCTGGGGTCGGGGTGGTTGGAAAAATGAATAGGTAGAGCACAGAGGATTTTTAGAACAGCGAAAATACTCTGTATGATATAATAATGATGTATGTATGTCATTATATATTCATTCAAACCCATAGGATGAATAACACCAAGAGTGAACCCTAAGGTGAACTATAGACTTTAGGTGATTATGATGTGTCAAAGTAGCTTACCGTTTTGGTAGAAAAAAAAAAAGTAGGCTGATTGTTGATAATGGGATAATGTGTGTGGGATATAGGGGGAGAGATGGGATCTCTCCCTCCCTCTCAGTCTTGTTGGCAACCTAAGCTACTCTAAAATAGTAAAACCTTAAAAAAAAATCCAGTACCCTTTAGCTTTCACCACCTTATGATCCCAGCTACCTTCCAAGCCATAAGCAATCAGTCATTTATTTTATGTTTCTATACCTTTGCCTATTCTGGATTTGTAGTGAATCTTCAAGATTGCTAATACTGTGGCTGCACTGGCTCATATGATTTTTATTTTGGTTATAGGACACATTTCGGCAAGAAATCATCAAGGAACTTCGAAGAACAAGATTTATAACTCACACGTCCTGGAGGGAATATGGCATGCCAAAGGCACAGAGTAAAGGCAAGGTAGAGAGAAGGGGGTGAGAGACATAGAAGATGGAGAGAGAAAGGGACGGACAGAGAGACAGACAACCCTGAACTTGGGGTTCTGCCTTTATTAGGGTTCAAGTGTGGAGTGTTTATAGAGTTTCATGCGTTCACTTTTCACCAGCTAATTTAAAGCATAAGAGCAGGAATTAGGGTTGGGGATGTAAAAGCAGGGTCCCTCAAGCTGTCAAGTATCTCAGTTAACTAAGGCTTTTTTGCGAAAGGAAACTTCATGGCGGGGGTGGCCTAATTCCATGCCTGGTTGTTTTGCTAGTAGTTGGGTCACAGAACTAATAATATATTTATTCAAGATGACTGTCTTTTAATAAAAATTTCCTGGCCATAAAAAAAACCTAATGTCAACCGCTCATACAACACCACCATCAACAACAAAAAGCTTCATGTCAGGCACTTATATTACACAGAGAATCTACATTATCACATTTGCTTGTTTTATGTATCTCCTCGCACTCTTGCTAGAGACAAAGGAGAACTCCCCAGGATAGAACAGCTTCACTCTGTCTTCCCAGCAGGAATTCCAAAATTTCTGTGGACAAGTGCTTGATATATTTGCCTGTTAGTGAATGTAGTAATCCTGCCTTTGATCTACCATGCATTTTCTGCATGAATTTATGGAGAGATGAAAGCTGATGCCCTGTCATTTTAGACCATTGAGCTCCGGACTCAAAGGAACCACATTTGAACATATGAAGAAACTATGTGACATTACCTGAGGGTTTGTGATGAACTGGATATTCCCTATTTGCTCATCCCAGACTTACCTTCCCCCCATCCCAATCCTGCTGTGTCGCAGAGGCTGACCTCCATGGACTTCATCAATCTGGTTGTCTTGCCTCTGCTGCTAGTTGTGATCAGCCCATGGAATGCACACATCGGACGCTAGAGGAAGATGAAAGAGAGATACATATCAGGTTTCTTATTTCTCTGTGTTTCTCTCTGCTCGTTTGAGGGTTTGTGTGTTTTTTATTGTTGGTGGTGGTGTTTTTGTATTGTTTTGTTTTTAAACATGTGTATTTCTCTACTACTGTCCACAGCTTCTGGTCATGCATTACACAACTGTACTTCTAAGAGCGTTCTGATAGCCGTTCCCTTCTTTATCCCTTCACGTCTAAGGGGTAAAAGACGCATTGATTGCTTGCTGCTGCTTCATGTTCAGGGCAGGCGCTTCACCGTTCTTTACATTTCCCTTAATCATCCCAACTCCTGTATAAATACCACCTTGTGTAACTCTCTCTCATTAGACTTTTTCCAGTTACCTCTTGAGTGTGCCTGTTTTATGCTAGTAGTTTGAAAAATACATGAGATTCTCATTGGGTACAATTACTGGATAGAGATTTGCTTCTGTTTGGCAGAATGTGTGGGAAGAAATAAGCAAAGGACTATTTGGTTCTATTTGGTTTAACCATTGTACAGAAAGTAATTTTGCATTTTCCATGTACTTTGAAATGTTTCTCAACCTACTTCTTTAGTGTTGGGTTGGTGGGCATGTTCTTGATTCCAGCCAACAGATTATAATAAGAGGTGCCATGTATCATTTGTAAGCAGAGGCAGTTCAGAACTGTAGTAAATTCTCCATGCTTTATTTTCCTCTAACTTAGCCGCAGCTAAGGCCAGATTTTCTCAGGATAAAGAAGACTTGCCCTCCCAATACCAGCTCTCCAAATTTTCTGACGTAAAACCATGAATACGTTAGACTAAGTAATGAAAATTTTGACATATGAGTACTACCTTGCATGTTTTATAGTAAAGATACATCTGCACAATAATAAAGTCCATTTGTAAAGTGTTTCTCTGTTACATCATTTGTAACAGCAGAAGACTAGAAACTATTAAAGCTTCCACAAATAAAAACAAGTTAAATAAACTGCGGTTTAAACACACAGATACAGAAAAATTGCAGGCTATAATGCTACGTTACCTGAAGAACACTCTCTATGGATTGTCAACTTTTTGTAAGAGGAAGAAATATAAGTACATATTCCTGTTTGCTTTATTTGTGTGAAGAAAAAGTAATATAATAACAAAAACATAGTAATGTAGTGGTCTCAAGATGAGTGAGGATTGGGTGGAAGTAACAATTCTAAATGTACAGCTTCTCAATTAGTTTGAAACATTTTTGAACCATTGAATGTAATGATTTATTTAACAAATGACAATTGAATATTTTTATCTCTAACATCAGAAAAATAAAAATGAGTAAGAGCAATGCACTATACATTCTCAAAAAAATGAATCAATGGAACACCAAAGAAGGCCTCAGAAGAAATGCAAGTGAAGCAAATATTCAGCTGTTGACACCTGTAGGTAGAGGATCAATTTGTTTCAATAATGATGCTGGAGAGATTAAATTCCTACTGCAAAATGTAGATAATGTATGTGTCTCAAAATATATTTTAAAATAAGATATTACTCAAAGATATATTTTGAAGAATTATAATATGCACAAATTATTTTTGAAGGGTGTGAATATATATGTGTATATATATCCATATATAAAGATTAGCTTAAATAAATATAAGATTTCTGCATGTCAAAAATCATAAAATTTCAAAACAAAAGACTTAGGCAAAAAAAATGTGAGAGAATATAATTTTCCAAAAAATAGTGAAATAAAAATCTGATATCCTTAAACAAAAAAGAGATAAAATGGTCATTTGAAAAAATAGTAATAGAGAAACTGAAAAAAGCTGTTATGCCTAGAAACTTTCAAAGGAGGAAATACAAGTAATCAATAATTGCATTTATGTAGTCCAATGTTAATTGTGATCAACTGATAACCAGATATCGTTCACTAGGCTGTCATAACTGAAAATGATTTTTTAATGCACAATAATTTACAGTTGTTCCGGGAATATATGTGGTAAGGTGCTTGTAGACATATCAATAGGTGAATAGGCAACTTAGCAACACACGTCAAAAGCCCTAAGAATATGAGAAAATATAGATGTTTCCCCAATTGGGGCTATTGCAAGTAATAATTCGTTGAGCAAAATGTCAGCTATTTTCTCTAATTTTAGGTTACATACTACTCAATATAGAGTTATTTTTTTAGTATGTGTATAAACAATGACTATAACTTTTCCATATATTTATGGCTGCATGTTTTATTCTATGAAATGCTTTCTTGTGTTGATCTCATGACTGGAAGTGTTTTCATTTGATGAAAATAATTATTAGGAGCAAACAGTTTTTAACCTGATAGTTTCTTTTCCATTAGCTTTGCGAACAAGAATTAATACAAGAACACTTCTCCAAAAATGATCTCTCATTCAACAACTATCAATGAGCATCTACCATATATCAGATCAGGTATGGTGTTAGGTGCTAGGAATAAGGCAGCAAACTGTAAAAACAAGACAAACAAGTAAAAAAATAATCCTGCCTGTATACAGTAACTAATATTCTAGTGCATTTTGAAGCACTGAAAAGATGATAGTTTCTGTAACCAGATATGTGAAAATAATCAAAATAAAAAGATACCTTCACATGTTCCTACCACTTGCTCTTTTTTAAATAATCACATACAGCTAATTGCCTTCCCTGTCCCTTTCCAACACAGTTCTTTTTCTTTATGATAATAATAAAATATTCATTAAATAATTAATTCGGAGAGACAATATTAAGGTAAAAGATTTTCAAGTTCTCAAACTCATCATTGATACATATCCTCCAATATTCATTTATATTTTGTCTATAGTTCTACATTAAAATATTTCACTTGCCTGGGGAAACATTTAACAATATTTATAACAAAGAAAACCTACCCTTGGAGAGTGGAAGCAATGCTGAATTGTTTCCTACTATTCATTAAAGCTCAATTATAAAAAAAAAAATATTTATGGAATTAATCTGTTTTCTTTCTCCTCTTCTTCCCCATTTTTCTCCTCTCCCTTTCCTCCTTCTTCCCCCTTTTTTCCTCCTCCTCCTTTCCCTCCTTCTTTCCCGTGACTCTAAAGTGATGTGCTATATCAGATTTTGTATATATTTGTGCTTATGTTTGAGTATAAATATATATCTTCTGATATATTATACATATATAATCTACATATATAGCTACATTATACATATATATTATGACTACTCTAATATTTAGTAAGTTTTTAAGTGATTATTTTTATAATGAGACTTTTGAATAAAATATTTAGGCTCCCCTTTGTATTCATTATGAGAAAAAAATCTTGCATTCTCTTCCTCCCTCATACCTTCCTCTGCTCCGTCACTTAATATTATCTTCCTTTTGTGTTTATCTTTGTATGAAATCTATGCTTTTGTCCCTGAATTTATCATTTTATTTTTTAAATTTATTTATTCATAGGGACACAGAGAGAGAGAGAGAGGCACAGACACAGGCAGAGGAAGAAGCAGGCTCCACGCAGGGAGCCAGACGTGGGACTCGATTCCAGGTCTCCAGGATCACACTCCGAGCTGCAGGCTGCACTAAACCGCTGTGCCATCGGGGCTGCCCGAATTTGTCGTTTTAAAAGATGTCCTTTGGCTGCAAGCTATTGTGCATAAGGTAATAAGGAGAATTATTTTAATATCCAAATTATTTTGTTTTCCTTTATTCATTTGATATTATCAGAATATCCAATATTTATATTCTATCCTATTATTCCTATTCCTGCCTTGGTTTTTATGGTTTCAATTTTTAGTTGAATATATTAAATTCATTCCACTGGAGGATCCCTGGGTGACTCAGCGGTTTAGCGCCTGCCTTCCGCCCAGGGCACTATCCTGCAGTTCCTTATCAGGCTCCCTGCACGGAGCCTGCTTCTCCCTCTGTCTCTCTCTCTGTGTCTCTCATGAATAAATAAATAAATAAAATCTCTAAAAATAAGTAAATAAATAAATTCTCCCTAATAGTCTTTTGCCAGGATCTTTCCATTCACTTCTTACCTAACTATAGCCTTTCTTCCAGAAAGGCTTGTATGAAAAATGTATCCTGCTATTTTACGGTAAAAACTGTTTTGTCTATATACTTTATACTTGGAAGATGACTTTGCTGGATATAAGATCCTTGTATCATATTTTCTTTCCTTGAGTCTCTTTGCAAGTGTTGATCTTCTATCAATGAATATTGCAGCCAAAGTGATTACCTGGACCTTCATTTTCAATTTATCTGTCTTGTTTCCTTTCCTTTATAAGTGACATACTCTTTTTCACCAAGAAGCCAAATGGATCTTTCCTAATAAACTCAACGGAACATTTGTTTATTTCATTTTCTCCTTCACATATTCAGTTTTGCACATGTTATATATTTGGTTCCTGTCTTTTCTTTACTACTTGTTCACTACTTATTTGAATTTAGTTTCCTTTTGTTAATTTTTCTCATTTCACTTTTCTATGTATCCTACTGTTCTGTTTCTTTTCTTCCTATTTATCTTCCTCTTTACTGGCCATTCTTTCCTGTGTGCTTAGTGTTTTTTTTTTTTTTTTTTTTTTTTTGTAAAAGTTGTGATTACATATTTAATATTTTTGTGTTAATGTTGGGAGTGTTGGATTCAAATTTTATCTGCTTTAATGTCTCGGTTTTCTTCCATGTTTTTTCTCTGTTGGGAAGTTTTCCTATTACCCCTTTTCTTTTTTTTTTTTATTACCCCTTTTCTTAAAGTAACATTATATGGATGCTTTATCTATTCCCCTTTGTTGGTTTTGTTGTTGTTTCTTTCTGTGAGGTTTTTTTTTTTTTTTTTTTTTTTTGGTTTGCTTTTTGGCCTATTTTTGTTGAGTTGGATTTTCAGAGAAGAAATTAGCAGGGGATAGCAATGACCGCATTCTTAAGTACTGGTTCTTAACAACTTTTGTCTAATTTCTCTGTAGATGTTTGCCTTTTATTTATTGATATTATTTGATTACTGATATTAAGAGCCCTTTATTTACTAGAAATTATTTTGTTACATGCATAGTGTTATTTAAATGAGCATAGAAGTCCATGTAGTATTATTTTATAAATCTTTATAAATCCTCATTCACTTTATGTATAACCTTTTGTCATTGATGGTTCTATTAGGATAACATAAACCTCTTTAAATATTGCAAGCAATTTAGAGTTTAGCACAGCAAATTAAGTGCTTACAAATCTGTTGAAAGGACTGAGAAGTAAAAGGTCAGGGCATACCACCAATAGATCTCAGGTTTGTTGATAGCTTTGGGGGAATTATGAAGTTCCTATTTCCAACCCTGCTCAAAAGGTACGGGAAGTCACTGCTGTTGGTTGCTGCAGGGCAGGCTGTAACACTGAAGAGAATGATTCTTAATGGCCAGCAGACACTAAAAATTCTCACATTCACCATATCCATGCTTTTGCTTTCTGATGCAAAAGGAAGAATAGAACTGTTTCACTTCTGCCTTCCAGATCTAACAGTCACTCATATTATTATAATCTAAACCAAAGCCCTGCCACAAAGCACCCTGGGAAATTTGTTTTCTAGACATGCTTCTAAGCTATAGGAGAGAGCACGGAAGGTGGTGAGAATGGTTCTGAGTACCAACAATCCTTTTCCTCAGTGCCAGTACACAGCCTTCTATTCAAGCTTATCTCCCAAACAATGGCAACAAGATCATGTGACTGACAAAGATGATGTGCAAGTGACAATGTGTTTGCTCTTTTCCTGAAATCCTCATCATATGTTATACTATATATAGCATTAGATAGTCTTTATTTCTTTTCTAGTGTAATCACAAACCCCCTTCTATAACCTGTAAAGACTGATTAATAAGTCATTCCCTCAACCCTTTATAAAAATTGTGCAGAAAAAAAGAAAGTCTTCACTTTTTAAATTCATATTATTTACTTGTTTATTTATTTATTGTATACTCCATACCCAGTATGGAGCTTGAACTCACAATCCTGAGATCAAGAATCGCAAGTTCTACTGACCAATGTAGTCATGGCGTGCTGAGAAAAGAAAAGCTTTAAAAAAGGCAACTGATAAGATACAGAACAATGAAGACAATATGATTATTTGTCTAGTCTTTGTTTAACAACTGGTATTTAGTTGCTATTTAAAACTTGTTTCTTTCACTTTCCACGCTACGTTCCATTTATACTCAGTCAGTGCCTCAAAAGTTTGTGATACTCTGCTTAGTAAGGTGATTCAAACTTTGACTCCTTAAATATCATGCTATGTTTGATATTTGATTGCTGTGGCCTTGAGAACCCATGAGTTGGACAAACATAATCCTCTCTGCTTCTACTGTGTAGCAGAAATTATATTGCACCTTACTATTAAGATTGTAACTACAAACAGTTGGCCTTTACCTATTAATTTGGTTGCATTAGAAACTCAGTAAGAGTAAGGTTTTTTTTGTTTTGTTTTGTTTTTAATTTCGAGTTCATTGAAACCATCACTGTGCCCTTGTAAAACAATTCCGCCTTTGGAAACGAACACCTGTAAACCATCAAAGCAGTAAATTATAGGGAGGGGAGACAAAATCATTTTTGAGGGTGTTCTGAGGGATTATAATGAAAGGAGTCATTCTCACTTTCAACCATTGAGTTTCCAATCTGTTTTCTAAGACAGAAAAAAACATTTGTGGTCATAAATAAAAAAAAATTTAGAACATTTCTTCAATTCTACCAGGTATTTTCTATAAGCCATTCCACTATATAACTGGACCAACTGCTTCTGGGTAATGAGGCACCCAACAAGGTGAGTGATTCCCTTGGGTATGAGTCCTTTGCTTTACTCTTTTGTTGTAAAGTGAATGCCTTGGTCAGAAGCAACATTGTATGGGATGATAATTGTAGCAAATAATGTATTCTATAAATCAGTGGGTAAGACTGAGGGCAGGAAAATTAGAGACACAGAATGGAAATGCTTATCTATAGTAAGTGATAATATCAATGGGGGGAAGGATTACTACTCTTTGATTCAAAAGGGTAAACATTCATTAAACTGCCACCAGAGCTTACTTCCACCCTTCCCTCTGGGGCTAGTGTTTGAGGTTTTTCTGACTCCAAGATACTTGGCAATAAAATCAAAGTGTAAGCCAATCTTCAATATGAGATCAAATGATGCTAACTTACATACACACATTTATAGTTGTATTACCAAAAAGATCCCTGGAAAAATGATAGGAGCTGATAGATTTTTTTAAATATATATATATATATATATATATACACACACATATATACATATACATATACATACACACACACAAGGGAAAATAGAGGTTCTATAATGCAATGTGAAAGATGTTAGTTTTTCTGATCCTGCTATGGTAATAGCTGAAATTAATCTCTCAACAGCTGAGAAATTTGGCAGAGGTATTTGGAGGCTGAGAATGTCCCTATGAGAAGAAGAAATTTTTAAAAATATAAGAGGAATAATCAAGAATAGAGAATTCCTGTTCACCTTTCCAGCTGTCACAAAGTGGTGGCTCATATTTTTAAAAATGATATAAAGAAAATTCCCCAGGGAAGGAATCAAGCCAACAGCTTTAAAGAGTAAAATAGCTGCAGAAATCTTTAAAGGAGTACATAGACTGAGAAAGTCAGGGTGAGGACATGGAAGCAGTAATCCAAATGGAAATAACAGGTCTGTAAAGATAGGATGGTGAGAGAAGAGAAAAACAGACAAGAACAAAGACACTTCCTACAGACATCTGAGGTTGTGCAGAGATAGAGTATGGAGAGTAAAAGGAAAAAAAAAGTTGCAGTTTAAGTTGGCACTAAA
The DNA here is from genome assembly GCF_048418805.1 of Vulpes vulpes. Lineage (NCBI taxonomy): Eukaryota > Metazoa > Chordata > Mammalia > Carnivora > Canidae > Vulpes > Vulpes vulpes. Next base: position 93,412 of record NW_027325700.1, on the reverse strand, counting down.
GAAAAACAATGGTGATACTTGTGCTCCCTAAATGATGGTAGCGATATTTATAAAGGAACTTCAGAAATAGGAAAGAAGGAGTCTGAGCTGATGCAAGGTGGCAACAAAATAATAAGCACTTGCTTATTTATTGGAAATGATCAGCTCAAGAACTAAGTTCAAGGAAGTAAGTACTCTAAAGAAATGTTTTACATATTTAAGCACATCTTACATATGATTTACTACACTATTTAAAAATAGTAATTGCAAACAGAATCTCGCCTTGGTAATTTTTGAAAATTGAAAGACTAAAAGTTGTAGACAATGAAACTGGACCTTGATTTCAAGAATTTTCTAAGCATAGCATAAAACATATGATAGGCACAACGGTAGCAAGGAGAAAAGCTATTGGGTTGAGGAATTTGAAGAGATACCATGCTTTAAGAGGAAAGTGGGAAGAATATTAATTTTATTTCTATGAAGCAAATGTTTGATTAGGAAAACAACAACACAAACAGTTTCTGTTTAAGACCATCTGTCTGAACACTGATGAAATATGTGAAGACATTTCCCAGCAACCCCATCAGCAGCCCATACGCAGTGGTGGGGGATTGTGTGTGAAGGGTGTATAGTGCAAGGTGCCAGAGAAATGAGACAAGCCTGCTTTTATAGCTTCTGTCTGTATATATGGCCTGGAGACTTTTTTACAAGGAGATTCTCAGGTACTTCCAGGAAAGTAAAATACACAAGTGAAACTGGGACTCTAATATACACTCAAAAATGAATTTTATTTAATGCAGCTGACATTGCTTTTTACAGGAGGAGCACAGGTTGTAGACAGATACGAAGAGAGTTCTCTAGAGAACAGTAGGAAGTACAATTAAACAGATCAAAGTAGCAAAACCATAAATGTGCTACCAGATGCAAAAGTGGCACTGTGGAATGTGACCATGCAGAGAGACTGACTCAAGGAGAACTACTGGCTTGCACTCTTTAGAGAGGACTGTGGTGCAAAACAAAACGTGGAGAAGAAAAGCAAATGAAATGAAGGCAAAATCCACTATTAGAAAGTAGAGCAAGGCTGAACAAAGAGCTTCCAGGGATCATTTTTGTGTGTGTGTCTTAGTTCTATGTGGTCTCCTCACAAGCAGGTTACTCACGCTACTTCAAGTTCCATTGCACACACAGGAGCAGCTTAACGGAGGGTTACGTACCTGTTTACAGGAGAACAATTACAGTTTATTGTTGTATTTTCCTGTGTCAAAGTGAACTGGAACATTACTTTGGGGAACAAATTTCACATTTCACTAACTCATGTGAAAGCATGAGCAGATAGGAATGCTTTCCGGAAGATAAATTTTTGAAGGAAGAAAAAGGGAAATCTTGAAAAGGATATGGTGAAGTACAGTATATGACAGCATAGGAGTATAAAAAGCCACTTAAAAAAGCAAAACCAAGAAAGTATCCTACTTAGAAATAACAAAGGAAATCTCTCTGTATAAAACAGAAATTGATGAGCTTGAGGATGAAGATATTAAAAACAGTTTTCAAACATCTAAGGGAAGTAGTAGAACAGAGTCAAAATAAAGTGGTCTTTTTGGAAGGAAAAGAAACTTCTGGTTAAAATATATATAATGTTCTGCCTGAGGGAACCAGGAGTGGAGGAGACCAGGGAACACACACTATGAAGTGCTTGAGAATCAGACGGCTCAAGTAATGAAAATAAATAATCGTAATGATGTCACATACACAAACATGCATACATGATAACCTGCTTACATGATATTTTACGTGAGTTGTTTGATGTTTTTAATAATCCTTCAGTCTAGTTATCTTAATTCCCATGTTGCAGGTGAAAACACTGAGTTTCAAAGAGATCTATCAAGATTTCCATGAAAAAATAGTTATTAATCTCCCTTATCATCACTTTTGCCTATGGACTCCTTATTTATGGAAGTGGATTCCCATATTTAGAATGAAATATAAAAGCTTGGGTTTTTATTTGGCATGTCTTTTTTTAACATTTCTTTCTAAAAATTCTTATTGTATTTTATGTAATTATTGGTCTGCATTTGAAGATAAATCAGGAAATAAAACTTTCTTTACCACCACTAGGTAGAAAAATACTGTGCTAGAAGACAAAATCATTCACTAGAAGGGCTGACCAGAGAAATTATAACATAAAAATAAAAAATAATAATTAGAAGAGTATTAAGGGAAAAGTGGTAAAAACTGGAGTGAATTCAATTTATGATAATAGATGTTACTTTTTAACATGTTTGTTGGTGTAAAACACATAGGTATCATATACACAGAACTTCTTAACATAGAGGGAATCCCACCTTATAAATAGGCTTCGATTTTCCACCTTACACCATTCTGGCATTGTGTTAAACACTATGAGAGACATGGAGTGATAGAAGAATTTTGTATTCAGGAGTGAATAAAGGGGAGAGGGTGGTATGCACAGATCAGGCAATATAACTATAATTAACCCTGAACATTTACTTTTCATTAAATTATTCCATTAGTTTTGTATTCATTCATTCACTCAACAAAGAATTTATATATTTATCTATATAATTATCTATAGCCACTAAGGAAACCAGTATGGACTTTCCATAATAAGTTAAAAATAGAACTATCATATGATCCTGCAATCCTACTTTGGGGTACATATCCAAAGGAAATGAAAATAGCATTATTTACAACAGGCAAGATATGGAAATAATATGTGTCACTTAATGGACAAATGGATTAAAAAAAGATGTGATACATATATATAAACACATGATGAAATATTATTCTGCCATGGGAAAGAAGGAAATTCTGGCATTGAAGACAATATGGATCTTGAGGGCTTATGCTAACTGAAATAAGCCAGACAGAAAAAAACAAATACTGCATGATATTATGTATGTGTGAAATCTAAAAAGAAAAACAAACAAAAAATCCAAAACACAGAAACACAAAACTCATAGAAACAGATAGTAGAAAAGCAGTTGCCAGAGATGGATCCATCTCTGGTAAGAGGGAAAAGAGGGAGAACTTAGTTAAAGGGTACAAACTTTCAGCTACAAGATAAAAGAAGTCTGAGCATCTAATGTGAAACATGGTAACTATAGACAACAACACTGTTACATAATTGAAAATTGCTAAGACATTAGAATTTAAATATTCTCACCAAAAACAAAACAAAACAAAACTATCATACCTCAGGGATAAATTATTAACATTTTTGTGGGCTTCATTCCAGGTTTAATTTTGTATATATACATATATGCATATGCACACGTGTGTATATCTTGTTATATATATATATAATTTAAGGACCCTTTGTCATCTTATAGATCATGAACAGTTTCTTAATCATTTAGTAGTCTTCTATAATGCCATTTTAATAGCTATATATTTTTCCAGTACATGTGTGTATATGTGTACATGTGTACTATTAATTTAATAATTTCTCTGTGTTGGGTATTTACATCACTGTCAACATTTCACTACTATAAAAATGTTGTATTAAGCATACTTGAGGTGAACATGAACATATCTGTAAATTCTTCTTGTGAGGAGTGCCTAGAAGTCTAATTGTTACATATGATATTTTGCACAGTTTTCTGATTTATAATATACATTGGTATTTATATTCCTAAATCACACTACAGAAAAATTTGAACTTTTTTTCAAACCAGCTGTTAAACATGAGTGTCAATTTCTTCACGCTCTTGTGAACAATGGGCACAATTAAAACTGTTTTAAACAACAACAAAACAAAATTTAAAAACTAAGGGAGAGTTTGCCCATTTACACTTTTCTTTTTTTTTTTTTTTCCATTTACACTTTTCAAACAAATTCCTACTGGCACATATATCTTTTTCTTTATATATAGTACATAAATCTCTATAGTATATCTCTATTCTCTCTCTCTCTCTTTTAAATATTTTATTTATGTATTTATGAGACACACACACAGAGAGAGAGAGGCAGAGACACAGGCAGAGGGAGAAGCAGGCTCCAGGCAGGGAGCCTGACATCGACTCCCTCCTGGGTCTCCAGGATCACACCCTGGGCTGAAGGAGGCACTAAACCGCTGAGCCACCCAGGCTGCCCTCTATTTTTATCTTTGTCTCTGTATATTTAATATGTATTCTTATATAACTATTCCTCATTGATGAACCACCTAAGCTCCTTACTCTGAAGTCCTAGGCATATATATAGGTTCCTGTGTTCCACATATTGGTTTCTGGGCTTTCAGTGACTCCGGGTCACCAAAATTTTCTACAATTGTCTGGTGAATTAAGTGGAAGGTATTTCATGAAAGAAAGGTGTGGGATGAAGATGAGAGTGGAAAGGAAGGCTGGTGGAAAAATCTTAGAAGGTGCAAAATTTGGAAGCCACAGGGTTTGTGGCTGCTAGGGAGACTTTAAGTGGAAAAAAAGGTTTATTTGGAGAATAAACCTCTGCAGAGAAGTGGTTCTGATGGAAGCAAAATTGCTAATTCACTCCTGAGCAGAACTCCCCAGACTCAGAGTTAACTAAAGAAAGAAAGAAAAAAAGTTCTACATCTGCTTGCATAAAATTATTTATAACTCAAAGTAGTGTTTGGAATTTCACCAAGAAAAAAATTATTATGGTTAGCGTATACGCAATTTTCCAATACAAATAAACAGAAAGGGTTTGAGGTTATTAATCAATCATGTGTTGATACAGGTAAGTTTATGCTTATTGTTTTTTTTCCCTCACAAACATAAACTAAGTTACTCTGCAAAAAGAAAAATTGTGATTTGCTCTGAGTTTGCTTCTTGGAATGTGGATTACAGAGATATGTATTCTAATTATTCCCAGTGTAGGGATCTGAGGAAATTTACTGGACACTGGGAAGGAAAGCACCAGCATTGTAAGAAAATTGGAGAGTGATATTGTCGTTTCCAGAATTAACATGTCTTATTTCAAAACTGCCCCTAAATTTGTTGGTATGGGGAAAAAAAAGAGAGAGAGAGAGAAAACAGCATCTTCTCTGAGGTTCTAGATACCTGGTCCTGTCACTCAAAATACAGGTAATTATAATTATAATTTGAGAAAGTTAAATGACCTGGACTTCCTGGTAAGGCCTGTTTCTCTATCATTTGTAATAAGCATTCTATGGAAAGACGTCGTCCAATATTATATCAATGGATTTTTTTGTCTATTCCTGCTATTTCAAACAGCAGTTCTAATTCTTAATGGTGTTACAGAGAAAACAAAAGTCCCTTCCCATAAACAAGAAATTTTCAACCTGATTTTTAAGCGGACTGCTAATTGGAACATAAAGCATATTAAAATATGATGGGGACTCCAAGTGCCAGGAAAGACCAAAAGGGGGGCAAACTATGGGTTTATACATCAAATCTCAGGACACATCTTCAGCAAAAATCAAGGTCTCTGTGTATTTATGTGTGGTTTGAACAAGAAGACATCATACTAATTCAGAGCATAACTTTTTACTGGACGAAGACAAGTAATTTCTTTTTCAGTTATTAACCAAATAATAAATTATTTAAATAGGAGGTATTTAGATCCTGTTCACAGGTATGTATGTAGAGACTACCTATTTGAAAACAAGCCCTTTTTTGTGGGTTGAAAATCCTTTCAACCCACAAAAATAAGCCAATCTCAATATTCTAACTACTCTTTTGTCTTTTATGCTAGCTGTTTTGAGATATATTTCATTAAGGGGAGGATTTTTCTCAAATGGATAAAATGAGTAAATAATGTTGGAAAGCAAGGGCAAAAGTAGCAATTATTTGAAAAAATGGCCTGTAGGGTGAATTAAATAGTTATATATATATATAATAAAATGATCAATGATTTTTTGGAAAGAAAATTTTTCATTTTCTGATGTATGATTCTCTGTAATCTCTATTCCTAAAAGACTACACCTATAAATGGGGCTACTGTGCCAGCAGCCAAACACTTTAGATTTCTTTTTTTTTTTTTTTTTTAAACTACAGGTCACAATCCAGAGTGTAAGTGTGAATGTGTGTGTGTGTGTGTGTGTGTGAGAGAGAGAGAGAGAGAGAGAGAGAGAGAGATGACAGAGACAGAAACAGAGATAGAGAAAGAGAGAGAGAGAGAGAGAGAGTGAGGTGAGAAGGGGTGGAAGGAGAAAGAGAAAATATTTTGTTGCATTCCCCTATACAATGCAGTGCATCTTTGTTCTTTATTTGATTGCTATTTTATTTTCCTCCTCTCCAGTACCACATCGCTTTTTGTTTCTTTTTTTCCTCTGGGTATCTATATGTCGGCATATCTAACAACACTTCTTCACATTTGAAAGATGAGAAAATTACTAAATCCGCAAGTCCTTATATCTCATATAGCATCTGGCTTATATGGTATCTAGCAAATGAACCTAAACACCTTTAAGAGCTTAATAGTCTCTTTTTCTCCTAAATTTTAAAATTATTTCACAGTAAAACATTTTGGTATTTGGGAATGCATTTTAAGCTTCCCGTTGAAAATCACTGAATGTATATCCATCACCTCTGTATAACAAACTAAGCCAGAATGTTTTATAATTACTATTAAAATGGAAATCCCTAAGAACTAAAAATTTGAGATTTCCTTCTGTAAAACTGATTAATTAAAATTTTGATCCTGAGTTTTCCTGATTTAATTTTTTCATAAATAGACAAATAGATATTTATATGGTCTGCCAACTTCAGCTTCAGTATCTAGGGGGAAAAAGTTGTCAGACAGGCATGTAATAATCATATTGGTCAATCTAGCTTGATTGCTTTCTTCCAGCAATGGGCAGTTGTAATTTCCTATCACATTTATAGTCATTATATTTGAGAAAGGGCAAAATAGGTTAATGAAATCATTATAATTTCATTCAAATGATATATATTTTAAAAGCTCAATTAAAGAAACAGATACCAGGGCACCACATTTTATTTTGCCTTATGGAGACCACTTTGCTGTAGTACCTTTAAAAGATACTGAAAAAAAACACATTTACCAGTGCTGAAATGAATGTGAAGTCATTATCATTACTAAACATATCCATAAAGTAAATTTATTGTGAAAAGAGATGATGGGGTTTTTTTTTGAAATTCATTTGTTCTTTCATCTATCCAATGCATGTTTTATCAAATTCTTCTCCTTTTAAGATGGCATAACTGGTTTTAAAAGAGTACTCAGAAGTTAGACTAAGCCGGAATTTAACATCATTGCTTATTATTTGTTTGTTTTTAAGCAAGGTAATAAGTTTCTTTAATGATAAGTTTCTTTGTAAGATGGACATATTGATGTTACTATCCTCATTGTAATAAGGGAAAGAAATAAATATAAAATTACAGCGACTGATATACAAGATGTTAATAAATTTTATTATCATTTTTATTGTTATTATTATGTTGCAGCCTTTAGAGCTGTGGAACAGGTAGAGTTGAATAGTATATTCCCTTCCCCTCAGCTTACTGGTGTCCAGGTAAGAAAGCAGAGAGATAATATTAATATGGTAATATTGTGTCAAGATATGACCTAAACACACTTTATCTAAATTAACTCACTTATATTGTCAATGATTGTATGAGGTGAAATTTGTGGGTGTCCCCATTGTACAGACAAAGAAATAGTATCTCCAAGTTATACAGCTAGTTAAAGCTGAGTTGGGGGGCAACTGAGTGTCTAGGGGTGCCTGAGTGGCTCAGTTGGTTAAGCGTCTGCCTTCAGCCCAGGTCATGATCTCAGGGTCTTGGGATGGAACCCTGCATTAGTCTCCTTGTCCAGCAGGGAGTCTGCTTCTCCCTCTCTCTCTCCTTCTGCCTCTGCCTACCACTCCTCCTGCTTGTGCTCTCTCTCTCTCTCTCTCTCTCTCTCTCTGTCAAATAAATAAATAAATAAATAAATAAAGTCTTTAAAAAATGCTGAGTTGGTATATGAATCTAGGCAGTCTGGATTCAGAGTCATTGTCTTTGTGTTTGTTTAATCCTTAACATTATAACTGTATGCTTCCTAATTCATACTACCTATGAACCCTTGATTCTTTGGATTAGAACAATACCTAGAAAAATCTGAGATACTTCAGAATCTTTCTATCAGTACTCTATTCATGGCTATGAAATCTCAGGTAATAACCATAATTTCTTCCCATAAAAGAAAGAGAAATGGCTGTCCCCAACCACATTCAGTGTTTTTCTTCTAGTTATAACTCAGCCATCTGGATATCGGTCTCTGCACACAAAATAACCCAAATTTCCAGAGTGAAAAGGAATTTCTCCATATTTTACAATTATTCTAACATCCCTTGCCCAAGATAAGCAAAATCCATAAGGGCATTCGGCCATGACCTTTCCCCCAAACACTACTGCTCCTTCTGGCACAAATAATCCATGTTCTTCACCCAAGTCATTTATTGCACATTTGCTCTGGACCCAGCAGCAGGAAGATAATGAGAGAAATTCAACGCTACTATCCCCACCTTCTGGAAGCTTACAACCTTTTTAAACAAATATGCAACCATAATGTATGACCTCATTATGGCATCATGAAAAAAGAATAATATCTATGTCCAAAACAAACTTGCATATATGTAAAATGGCACTTGGTTATAAATACAGTGCATTCTGCTTATTTTAGAATTATTTTCTGCCCTCACTCAATGATAAAGAATCCAGACATTTTTCATTTCCATAGTGGGGCAGGGGAGGCATAATTCCTATTTCATCCTTATAGAGACAATGTATTTTCTGGGGAATTCCAGGTTTATGGGAGTATATCTTGACTTTAAAAGAAAATTGTTTCTCTCTTGGCAACACTTTAGACACCAAATATGTAGATTTTCTACACCAAGAAATTCTCCAATTTTCTGCAGATACCAATTACATGTCCTACAATTTATTTTAATTCCGTTACTAACTACCCAGGATCAGTATGCAGACCCCAATGATTAAAGCTTCAGACTGTCCCACCTCAAACACCAATCACAAGTAGTGGGTCCCCAGGTTACCCACATTTTTGCTGGAATTGGCTACAAATCAGAGATTCTTTTTTAAAAATAATTTATTTATTTATTTGTTTGTTTGTTTGTTTTAGAGAGAGCACACATACGCACAGGTGCCAAGGAACACTGTATATACTTTTTTTTCTTCCAAAAATATGTAGCTAAGTGCAAGAATAACATACATTTTACAAGTTTTAACTAGTCAAGCTAACAGTTTTCACAACATATCTTCTTCTAATATAATTACAAGGAAACATTTCATGTAGTGTGATTGTCACTAGAAAGATTCCAATTTAACTATAATAGCATTAGTGAGTAACAGGGCATGGAAATGAGCTGTACAAACTAGCACCATAAGGAAAAGATTTTATATCCACACTATTTAGAATGGGATCACTACTATCTTTGTGTCTCTGTGATTCCTAAGTTTCTCAGGTAAAAATAAACTTAACATAGTTAAACAAATAACATTTAAAATGAAAAATTCAAGTTTCTATTGAGTCAGAATTTGAGGCAAAGATACAATTAATGTTTCCTTTACCTACACTCTCCCCCATACACACATAACTAAAATCAATTAAGACCTATCGTCTCAATTGATAGTAAATTTCATATAGACTAAAATATGCTCATCCATTTTAAGCTATTCTTTTGTCTCAGATTTCCAGCACACTTGGTTACATACAGGTATAGATATAGATTAAGGCTACATAAGGTATCTGCAATATAGGGACTTATGCAGATATGAACAAAGTGATGGAAGTAAATATTAATTGATTAATATTAATATTAATAATTAATTCTAATAACTTTTTGACGTATGACAAGGAGGTAATTCCCAAACTGGGAAACATTTTCATTATCTTTCCAACCCATGCATTCTGAGAGGTAGTTTTAATAACATATACCACTAATATAATACATTTGACTGTTTATTGATTGATTGATTTTTGTTTTATTTTATTTCTTTTTAAGTAGGCTCCACACCCAGCATGGAGCCCAACACAGGGCTGGAACTCACAACCCTGAGATCAAAACCTAAACTGAGATCAAAAGTAGGTCGCTTAACTGACTGAGCCACCCAGGTGCCCATAAGTTTGACTATAAAAAAATAAATGAAGTATTGTTTCTCTAAATCAAACCATAATAATTGAAGGGTACTAAATTTCAGTCTGTAGTGAGCTATTAATTAAAGATGAACATATCTGTGTATTTCAACAGAGCAGAAGGTGTTGAATTTCAGGAAATTTGCAGGCCTAGGAGATATTTGCATTTTTAAAAGGAATCACAAGAAACACTATTGTATGAATTTTACACCCACGGATCTCCTAAATTTTAAAATGAAACCAATAATGTGTCTTGTTCCAAAAGTATGATTGACTTAATGTGTTGAAGTTTTTTGTTTTTAATATATATAGTTTTTCCATGACCAATTAGTTGATATACAATGGCCTGTGTCTTCTCCTACAGTATGTGATACATTTTTGGTGAACATGCACTATATTTGCTGCTTCCATAATAAATCTTCAAGTTATCTAACAGAAAGATGTTTATACAATGGGTACAGATGGTATAGACTGACAAATTTTTAGACATTACTTCTTAACACAGTGTCTTTTAACACAGCTTCTCTGGAATGTTGCATATAGGAATTCTAGTTAGAGAAAACATATGTAAACTATGTCTTATAATAAAAGGTAATTTTTTAATCTTTATATTTGTTGTTTAAAATGGGATTGCTAATGTCTCTGTTTCAGCCTTTATGCTAGTTTTATTTTTTGAGATGTAATTAACTACAATAAAGTCTAATTTATAGTTAGAATTTGGTAAGTTGTGACAATATATAAACCTGTGAAACAATTAATACAATCAGGATATTGAACCCATCTCCATAACCTACAAAAATTTGTGTCTTCCCTTGGTAATCACAGTTCCCAACCAAGCTACCTCCAACCTTTCCTAGGCAATAACTGATTTTATTTCTGACATCTTTTATTGGTTTGAATTTTCTAAAATTTTCTTTAGTTAGATCCTATAGTATATGCTTTTTTGTGTGTGTCTTATTTTTTTTAAGATTTTATTTATTCATGAGAGACACACACAGAGAGAGAGAGGCAGAGACATGAGCAGAGGGAGAAGCAGATTCCCTGGGGGGACCCTGATGTGGGACTTGATCCCAAGAACCCAGGATCATGACCTCACCCAAAGACAGATGCTCAACCGCTGAGCTACCCAAGTGCCCCTCAGTTTTAAGATATTATGAATAATAATATTATGAATATTATGAATAAAACTACAAACAATTTGCATATAAATCTTTGTATAGGTATTGCTTTTTTTTTCCTCTCAGGTATATGTCTCAGATAACACAGTAGTGTTATGTTTAACCATTCAAGGTTTAAATCTTACTATTTTTGTTTCCATTTTTCCATGTGTTCTTTGTTGCCTTTTTCTTCTCTTTAATTTATACTAATTGGATATTTTTATGAATTCACATATCACTTTTGTTCACCAATTAACTATAAATACTTATTTTAGTGATTGCAGGTTGATGGTATATATGTTTAACGTTTCAACACTTCAAGTAATATTAAACCATTTCATGTAAAGTGTGAGAACCTTATAATAGTATACTTCCATTTCTATCCTCATGGCCATTTGTTATTGTTGTCACACATTTATTTCCCCATATGTTATAAACTCCACACCACATTGTTATTATTTTTGCTTTAACGGTAAATAATCATTTTTTCCAGTTTAAAATTGTGGTAAAATATACATGATATATTAAAATTGACCATCTTGAGGGGATCCCTGGGTGTCTCAGTGGTTTAGTACCTGCCTTCGGTCCAGGGCAAGATCTCGGAGTCCTGGGATCAAGTCCTGCATCGGGCTCCCTGCAAGGAGCCTGCGTCTCCCTCTGCCTGTGTCTCTGCCTCTCTCTCTCTCACTCTCTCTCTCTGTGTGTCTGTCATGAATAAATAAATAAAATCTTAAAACACACACACATACACACCTCCCTGTTTATCTACAATGGCTGTGCAAATTTGCATTCTGATCAACAGTGCACAAGGGTTCCAATTTCCTGGAAAATATCCCATGTACAGTTGAAAAGAATGATTGTTGTTGGGTAGAGAACTCTATATATATGTTTGTTAGATGTAACTGGTTTAGTTGTGTGGTTCAAGTCCTCTATTTCCTTCTTCCCTCTCCAGAGAAATCTCTTCTGATTTTTCTAATCATTATTGAGAGTGAAGTATTAAAGCATCAAACTATTATTGCAAAACTATTTCTTTAAGGCTTCTTCCAAGAAGAAAGATTAGATTACCAAGGGAAGACAACCTTGCTTTATATATTTTGATTGTTATTAGGTATATAAATGTTTATAATTTTGTATCATGCCGTATGAACATTAATATATAATGTCCCTTAACTTTTATTACCTTTTTTTCATTTAAAGTTTATTTTTTCTAGTGTTACTATAGCCACCCTCTCCTCTTTTGGTTACTATTTGCAAGGGTTTTTTCCATCTTTTCACTTTCCACACGTTCGTGTCTTGGATCTAAAGTGAGTCTCTTATAGACAGCAGATAGTTTAACCATGTTTTAACCCATTCAGCCATTCTCTATGTTTGGATTGGAGAATTTAATCAATTTATATTTAATGTAATTACTGATAAAGACTTCTGTCATTTTGCTATTTGATTTACATCAAATATGTCTTATAGCTTTTTTGTCCCTAATTTCTTGCATTACCATATTCTTTCATGTTTAGTTGATTCTTTTAGTGAAACATTTAAAGTCCTGTCTAACCCCCTCTTGTGTGTATTCTAAAGCTATTTTCTTTGTGAATACTATGAGGATTATATTTAAAATTATACCTGAAACTATAATAATATGCTAATTTGAATTTGTCAATACTATATGAAAGCTCTGCTCCTTTATAGCTCTATCCCTATTCCTTTCAGGTGCTGATGTCACAAAATTACATCTTTATATGCTGTATATCCAAAACCGTAAGTTGATATTTTTTTAATTCACCAGTTTTTTTAAATTATGTAGAAAACAAAATGTGGAATTACAAACCAAACTTCCAATGATACTTTTAGACTAATAATAGTATTTTAAAAAGTTTTCATTTCTTATTCCTACAAAAAACAGAAAGTAAAGTTACCAACTATTGTTACAGTAATAATAGCTTTTGTAATTGCTTATATATTTATATTTCCTGAAATCCTTGTTTCTTCATACATCTTTCAGTTACCATCTATTATATTTTCCTTTTGACATTCAAGACTCTAGTATTTCTTGCAGAGCATGTGTAGTGGTAACAAATTCCCTCAGATTTTTATAAGACAAAAATCTTAATTTATGATATTTTTGAAGTACAATTTTGCTGGATATATTATTCTTGGTTTATACTTTTTCTTCTTTTAGAACTTGGAATATATCAGCTCACTTTCTTATGGCCTCCAAAATTTCTGGTGAGAAATCTGCTTATAATTTTAGTGAAGATCCCTTATATATGATAAGTCATTTTTCTTTTGTTACCTACAAGATTCTCTGGTTTTGGCTTTTGGCAGTTTGATTAAAATGGGTCTTGATGTGGGTCTTTGAGTTTATCCTGAATAGATTCGGTTGAGCCTCCTATACTGGCTTGAATAGTAATCTCCCAAAATATATATCCACTCAGAACCCATGCAGGTGACTTTATTTGAAAGTGGTGTCTTTGTAGATACAATCAAGTTAAGATGAAAACATAGTGGATTAAGGTGGAGCTTAAATCCAATATGACTGGTGTTCTCATAAGAAGAAAGAGATTCATAAACAAATCCAAAAGGAGAGCACCATGTAAAGACAAAGGCAGAGAGTGGAGTGATATATCTACAAGTCAAGTAATTTCAAGAATGGCCAGCAACCACCAGGAACAAGGAGAGAACCTCCGGTCACCACCAATCTTGTCAACACTTTAATTTGAACTTCCAATCTTCTGAATTAGGAGAAAATAAATTTTTGTTGTTTTAAGCTACCCAATTTTTAGTAGTTTGTTACAGTGGCCCTAAGAAACTAATAAAACTCCCCTTAGTCTTTAGATGCATAAGGTTGCAGCTGAATTTGGAACTTCAGTTGTAGACCTATTGGAATATGTTTCTTTCACAAATTAGAATAGCAAATTAATGGAATCCTTATTTCCTAGTGATGAAGTTTAGGTAATGTGAGATTATATAGTGTCATGGTGTTTGAAAAATGTATGAAGAGTTTTAGGTTTATGTGGATGTAAACTCGGGGTCCTTGCTTTCTGTTGTCCTTTTAAGATACGTCTAGGGTTACTGTACAAAAAGAAGGACTTTCGAGAGACTGGAGACAAGGATAAAGAAGAAAAGATCTGAGAGCTATTTCTAAGGAGGAAAAAATGGCCTACCCCAATATTGATTCCCTCCCTTATGTTTTCCAGAAATATTTCAGGATTTCTATGAGCCATTGTCTGCTATAAGCTTATCACTCTTACTCTTCCCTAAAATACTTACTTATTATGACTATCTGATATAAATTCACCATAATATTTTAGTTTAAGGAAATAAGTTCATTTTTTATTGTATTATTATTGTCACTGTTACTATTTTCAATAACAAGCTGTCAATTTAATCGGGAGCAGATATGACTTAACACACTTGAGTAGAAAAGGTAACTCTAAGTTTCTACCAGCTATCTTGCTTTGTCTTTTTGCCAACAGAGATGTCCCAAGCAGAGATTGTTCCTTTAATCACAGTCCGTAATGGAAAGGCATATAAAGCATACAAACATATAGCTCCTGACTAAAAGTAAATGTGCTTAAAATTACTAAAAGTAATGTTTTATGCCACTGAAGTTTGGGAGCTATTTGTTACCAAAGCAAATCTATCTAAAAACAGTCTTTAAAAATAAAAATGTAACAACTTTTACAAGACTAAGTTTAATGGTTGGCAGATGATTAATGGGTAAAATGAAATTTTGTAAATTTCTTCATCTTTCACAGCTTAGATGGAATATATATTGTTGTAATTGAAATATCACAAAAAATAAAAACTAGAACTATTACCATTTAATATTTCTTTCTTAATTCTCTCTCCTATTAGTAGCCTTAAGTAACATTTATTAGATTTAGCAAATGTGTATGCATTGTAATAGGACTTTATGGAAACTCATATCATGGTTTGGAATCACTTTCCACATTTATGATTTGGAATCATTTTCCACATTCATGATTTTTCACATCCTTGTGATGCGCTCTGCGCAATAAAATATAAGGGAAATCACAGTGGATCAGTTATGCATTTAGGCCTCAAGTGTTATTGAATACTTCTGCCTATTTTCTGGAACTCCTTCTATGACTATGAGAGAAAGCCAAAGATAGCTTATTGGAAGATGAGAGACAGGGGGGATGCTAGAGCCAGCTCTTATTGACTTGGAGGAGCCAATCATGTGTATCTTTTACGAACTTCACATTCAGCTAAATCACATCGTCGTTGCTAGACCAAAATTACCAAGGCTGAACACTGATCTGCCTTTCTGAGTCAAAATGTTTTCTCAGTGTTATCTCTTTGTATTGGGGTCTTAATTCGGTAAATTTTTTCAACATTTGAAATCACTGAGTTTCTGAAATCTCTATTTTATTTTTTATTCCTACTTGCAAACTGGCCACTTTTTTTCAGTTTGCCTCTTTTTTTCAAAATACGTTTCTTAAAGAAATCACCCCAAACTGAAACATACTACCAATGCCAATCTTTAGATCTAAACATTTCTTAGTTATCCAGTCTTCCTTGTAAATTACTTCAAAAAACAATTTTATCAAATATTTCACCAATGCAGTCTTTAACTTCTGATTAACGTTGTCTTTTACAATCTGGAGAATTTATAAGCCAATGCCACATACTTTATTTTTTAAGGCACCACTTTACTTTTGATACTATCAACTGGGAGGTTTGTCTCAACATTATACTCCATCAAGAATATAATTTGGTGACGATTCTACTGTCTGCAGTGAGATGTAGATTGCTGTGGTAGTGAAAGGGGACATTGCAAATTATGTCCTACTTCTTAGAGGTTTCTACTCTAAGAAGCACATGACTTCATATAATGTGTGGAGTGGCAAAGAATAATACTATCATTTTCCCAAAAAGAGGGAAAGCAAAAATCTACAATAACATTAATGATTACTACGGTAGCTATTAAAAGAAGAAATAATAGAATATCACATATACCAGATCTAAAGAATGACATGATTTGAGGAAGAAAGACATGTGGCTATTTGTTTTGGTGTACAATGATATAATCACATGCAGAGTGCAGAGTGCAATATTGGATGTGAAAAGAGAGCCAGCATTTGCATGCTGCACAGAAACAGTATCAATGACCAGTTAGTCTTAACAAGAGCAGCAGGGTGAAGAAAAGAAAACTACAGCAATATTCATATGAGTAACTACATGTCCTATTCCATTTTGGCACGGAAGGCGGCTCAGAATATCAAGATAACAAAAAGTAAAAGATGTATGCCTCAGTTTCATTCTTGGGATAGCTATCTGGCTAGTTTTGTGGGAAAGAAGGAGGCAAGCATTAAAACGAATATGAAACTGAAGCTTTAAAGTTGGCCAAATTTTTGTTTATAATTGAAATGACCATAAAATTGGAAATGTGCACAAGACAGGCACTACTGTGGAATTAGAAGGGAGATTTTAAAATATTGCTGAAGGCAGTGTTTGTACACAAACAAAATAGGCACAGCCATTTCTTATTATTGGTGGGTAGTTATATTCTATAAAGTGACCACACATGCCAAAATAGCAAATACAGAACCACTTTTCCTAAGGATAATGCAGGGATATATTCCTGAGAACTGATCACAACATCTTTATCAACTGATCAATATATAACTTTGTTTTATGTTTCTCTTTAAAAATACTTTCTTTAATATATATTGTTGATTGATTAACTTTGAATTAATGGCAAATAGCACTATAACTCTTGTCTGAATGCAGCTTACCACATGTATTTTCTTTGTAAGACACATTGTACACTTTTGCACATAGGAACACTAGACAGCACTTCAGCATGATATTGGAGACCAAAAGAAGCTAAATCAACGATAAAAAGCTTAAATATGTAAAAACAAAACAAAGAATAAAAACCAAAGTATGACACCAAATAGACTAAGGGATATGGCAGGAGGAAGGATTATTAAGTTGAGACTATTTCACTTACAGGTGAGAAATGTCGACCGTACCTTGATTCTAAGTTTTCGTAAAAATGCAAAAGTCTAAGACTCTAAGAAGTGTTGTGAGAACAGAGCAAATAAGATATTTCTGTGGTTGGAGTAGTGAGTTCTAGTTTGGAGTTCGAGAAGAACTTTTCAAAGTTCTTTTCAAGAATAATTTTGAATAAATAATAAACGTATACATATATATTTGTATGCAAATGTATTTATAATTGTAAGAAATCATGAAACGTCAGGAATATAAAAAATGAGCTATCTCTCTTACTCAAGTCCTCCTACTATTCAGAACTCCTTATTGGATGACACATAGTGTTACAAAGAGGGAAGGAATCTAGAAGGACATGGCATTTGAACAGGGCTTTAATAGGTCTTCTGGATTTGGAGAAATGAAGATGCATTATCAGTGCATTTATAGAGACAGTATGAGAAAATCTCGATTGAGGGGATCCCTGGGTGGCTCATTGGTTTAGGACCTGCCTTTGGCCCAGGGCGTGATCCTGGAGTCCCGGGATCGAGTCCCACCTTGGGCTCCCTGCAGGGAGCCTGCTTCTCCCTCTGCCTGTGTCTCTGCCTCTCTCTCTCTCTCTCTGTGTCTCTCATGAATAAATAAATAAAATATTAAAAAAAAGAAAATTGCCAATTATAGATTTAGTGAGAAGTTCCAAGTTACATGATCATATTACAATTCTCTTTTGAATCATGAGTTAAATATGCCAAGGAGTAGAAGTTATATCAGTGGATCTCAGAAGTGTATTCTTAATTTCCCTTCACTGTTAAAATTGTTCCTTAATATCCCATGAAAATCTTTACCTATTAATTTCATCCTAGTGACTTATTTTAGTACAAAAAGGATTATATAAGACTACAAGAAAGCCAAATCAAACAGTAAAAAGAAATTAATGAAATACAACCTTGTTTGAATTTAACTGTTATTTCTGATAGTTTCAAAAACCTTTGGGGTTTTAAACAAACTCAACTGAAATAGTTCTACAGTCCCATGAAGTAGGTGCAGGCATTATAATCTCTATATTACAGCTGGGAACCTTGAGGCACAAAGCCATTTAAGCGATATGTCCGAGGTCACTGAGCAAGTAAGTCACTGGTGAGGCCAATAATAGAATCCCAATTGTTCAGCTAGTTCTTTGTTCAGAAGACCATATTGGTTTTTTTATTACGCCAAGGATAAAATTTAGCTTTATATCAGAGGATATTTCTTCTTACATGCCAACCAAAAAATCAACATTTAAAAAAGTCATTAAATGGGGATCCCTGCGTGGCGCAGTGGTTTGGTGCCTGCCTTTGGCCCAGGGCGCAATCCTGGAGACCCGGGATCGAATCCCACATCAGGCTCCCAGTGCATGGAGCCTGCTTCTCCCTCTGCCTGTGTCTCTGCCTCTCTCTCTCTCTCTCTCTCTCTGTGACTATCATAAATAAATAAAAATTAAAAAAATTAAAAATAAAATAAAATAAAATAAAAAAATAAAATATAAAAAAATCATTAAATGGATATTAAATCAAATCATATTTCATGCTTGAGATTTTCAAGTTACTCTCAGAAAAGTGTTTTCTTGTTGTTTAAGAGGAAAATACCCATACATAGTTTTTTGTTGTCATCATCTCAATTCATAAAACTTTTCTCCCTCCCCTAAATATTTAATGACTCTATTTAACTATGAGTATGTTCTGGTTTCTGCACAAGAAAATGCAAGCCATAGTAATTGGCTTTGCCTTCAGACAGCTGAGTCAGCAAGAAATCAGAGAGCCTATAGAAACCTTTTTATTTCCTATCAGTTTTTCAGAGTTTTAAGCCATTGAAATATATTGAAAAAATCTGGGAGGGAACTAAACCATGCAAATTAACCTTACATCTGCTTTATACAACTCTTGAACCTCCAGATTTGTAATTCCTTATCTGTGGCTGCTCAAACAATTTTCTGGTTCATAATGCTGTCTGTGCCATGGTAGGAAAGGAAAGTGGATTATAGTCTGAAGCACATGTTTGTCTCAAAGTGCTTCTATTTTTCCAGTCACGAAGAGAATCTTTTTCCCCTCTTGTGGGAATCCTCGAGAGCTAGAAATTCTATGTTTTAAGTTTCATCCCTACGCATATGGATTTTGTGGAAATGATTTTATAAAGTTCAAAGTTGTTAAATATATTAAAAGAAATATATGCTCCTACACTCTAAAAAAGGACTATAGATATATTTATCTCTCTTTATACACTATATGCCTATCACATATAAACTCATATAGACATACATTTACACAAATGTAACATAGGCCATTTTAGAATTACAAACAATTATAATAATAGATAGCATTTACTAAGAAATCACCTTTTACCAGACACTCTGTGAAAGTTTTTGTATATAATATCTTATTTGTCCTCATTACATTACAGAGTGACTATTATTATTCCTTTGACTTACTTAACAAGGAAACTGAGACACTGAGAGCATATGTCAATTGTCCAAAGTTACACAGCTTTTACGTGGGACAAGAGTGTTGGAAACACAGGTGGTTTATTTTTCCTACACTGCGTGTGAATAGAAATTATTTGTGGACATGTGAGTAAAATAAAAATGTGTAAAGTCTAGAGCTTTAGTCAAAATTGACTAGATTCATAAACTAAGATCTAGAAAAGAGAAATGTCTTCCATAGGTTGTACAGTCAGTCACCCAGGTCCCAAATCTGGAAAATGGCTCCGATAGCATTGCATTATTGCTCTCACAGTTGTCATAATGAAATGATGTCATAAATTGCAAAACAGGTAGGAACTATCTTTTATATAGATAGCCATTTTTTTTTTACATTTTTTCGGCTGAGATAATTTTTAAAATTAGGTAGATGAAATATTTTCCACTTGTTTAGTTTTCTGTTAATGTTTATAAGACAATTGCAAAGGATATATATATATATATATATATATATATATATATATAGGGATTTCCATTTTCCTATGGCTAGTGTTCAACAGCTTTTCTCCACAGCCATTTATTATTCAAACTCCTTCTCCATAAATGTCACAGAAATAGCTTAAGACACTCGGATATCTGAAATGCTACCATCAGTGCAACATCTTAGTATTTATCTTAGGGTAATCTTTTTTGGTAGGTTTTACACTCTTTACTCTTCCCTTTCTCCTCTGAGTTTGTCTCCATGTTATTCTGGTCACACCTGCGACTTTTAAATGTGCTTCCTCTCACTTCTGTGTGAACAGTTCTTTAACAAATATTGATGTTCTTAATTTTTATTCTATAGCCTACTATTCTTAGTATAAACCACCCCATGGTGGAGGGTGATCATATTTCCCATAATAAACATATTTGGATAATTCTGTATGTGAATGACATGCACACACATACACAACAGAGGACAGTGACCTTCAAATTCCACTTGTTTACTGTACTTTCTCAACCATCCACAGTGAAGGGTACAAAACACATACCAATGATGGTCAGAGGTAGCCCCACAGGGATAGAACACCTATACTGAGGTCGAAAGCTCCAGAATGATTCAGTTATGTGACTGTATCTGGAATAATTTCTTGAAGTTCTATTTTTTAGTAACTATCTTCATGTGGTACTATGTTGATAAAATTTCCTGCTAAAGGTTCATTAAAACAAAACAAAACAAAATGAGAAACCAGATTCAAAAGCTTCTCTGATCTCCCTTGGTTTCTGGAAGGACCTCACTTTCCCATTTAAGGCTGACTTGCTACAATTTAAAACTTTACTCTCAAACTCAACAGTAACATTTCCTCTCTCACCTTCCCAACTGTGTAGCACAGATTAGTCTTACCTTGAGCTAATGAAAGATGGAGTTAAGCAGAGAAAATTATGGTCTGTCTTTCCCAAACTTCCCTTCCCTCCTTTTGTGTACTGAGGCATGAGTTAAGAAAGGGAACTCCAATATTTTCTTACTCACTAGCGTGGGATTGTAGTCTTTTCTTTGCTTGATATAATTATTATATTCATGTCTATGAGCTCCAACAAACCATGACAAAGTATTTGTGTGCAGCTCCCCTCGGCATTTTTACATTTGTGGGTTTGGCCCCATCTCTCAGCTGACCCTTAGCTGATGAATTCCTTTAATGTTTAATGTCCCTTTTGCCCCTTCACTCCTCAAATCTGTAGGTGTCATGGCAAGGCTATATCCCCCAATTGTATTTGCCCTTCGAGGTCCCGTGGGACCCTGCAGAATGCTCCCCCTGTATCCTTGGAGAAGGTGTTTCTGCTCCTTCTCGTGTCTGCAGCTTACCCATACGCACAGATACACACATTCTCTCCCCCCTCTCTTCATTTCTCTTTCCAATTCTCCTTCCTTCTGTTCATTTAGCACAGGAGATTTTCAGGAATCCTTGTTCCAAGCACATGTATAAACAAAGAATGAAAACTGTTTCCTCTTCTTGAAGCCTTTACCAAACTTTCAAAATAAAATTCATAGAGCCCCCTTCCATGTCCCCAAAGTGGGGAGGCTTTCCATGAACAGCAATCTCTGCAACATGTCAACCATAGTATTATTTTCCAATGTTCATTCTATAGTAATTGGTAGGGATGAATGAGCAGGGTTAACGTGTGTCCTTTCTCTAACCGGCACCTCTCAACAATTCCAATTTCCGGTGGTTCTCTGAATTTAGAATGTTAAGTACTTAAAACAAGGTCCCGTCAGCTTACACCATAAGTCCAGAATACAAGAAACCACCCACATTTTGTTACACTGGATCAAAGATGATTCATCGGAGAGAAAGCAGTGGTTGCAAAGGCCCTTAAGGGCCATTCTCTTCTGGCATCTTAACAAACTCTGACTTCATCTTTGACATTTAACTGCTGAAAGTTTTCAAGCCCTGTGTCTTCTGCCCCACAACTGGCTAAGCTGATAAGAAAGGCTGGGTGCTCCCTCCTTTGGCAGGAGTAGGAAACTCCAACCATGCAAATCCCAGGAACATTCAAGGGAACATTCACTCAAGCAGATCCCCTAATTTCAAGAAAAGCCTAACTGGTCTCTTTTATCTGTTATCTCCAGGCTCTGCTTTTGGACCTGCTCGTGAGATAACAGTTTTTTTTTTTTTAAGAAGGCTTCATTATGTGAGTAATAAACCTTTCTGTATCCTCTCTGTTTTGTGGGGGTTTTTTTGTTTGTTTGTAAAAAATCACTTTTTGTTTAGGTATCCATGACATGTAACGTCATGTTGCTTTCAGGTGCACACATAATGATTCAATATTTGTATATATAATGAAATGATCATGATGCAGACTCCTGACCGCACTCCTGCCAAGGAAGAGAACCTGCCCCTGAAGCAAGCCCGGGAATCATCCTTATGATGATCCTTTGAGAACGTACCTTGCAGAAACGTAGTAGGCCTGGAGGGAGCTGACTAGTTCCCGATGAAGACGGCCGCCTTGGAGCACTCCCATCCCCAGCTGAGGAAGCTCGACGGGGCGTCAGTTGTCCAACGTGTCGTGGAGGCCAAGCATCTGGGCAGGCAGCCCCAACTGGTCGAGGGTCTGACTAGGGGCCCAGTCACCCCACAGTGCAGCGCATCCCTGGACAATGGAGGGAGCCGGTCCTGTCACGGCAGGGAGGTGCCCCTGGAGATCTGGCTGGAAGCCCTGGAGGAGGCTCCCCACATCCAGGACCCGCCCCGTCATCCTGTGCCATGGAGCCGGCCGGCAGGTGCACGTGCTCTGCCTGCCCAGGCCTCCCCACGCAAGCAGCGCGGCCTCCCTGAGGAGAACGCACACGCCGCGAGGACCCGCCAGATCTGGCGTCTTCGGCCCACGGCCCAGACCCGGGCGCTCTCCCCCGGACCGCCAGGAGCGTCTCGTGTGTGGACGAGACCCAGGACAGGCGGCGGCTCACGTCTAGGACACCGCCGAGGAGGGGCGCTGCGTGCGGCCAGCGTGCGTGACGTGCGTGCGTGACGTGCGCCTGACGTCCCCATACGCAATTATCTACTTAGAGGCTTATGAAAGATTTTCTTCACTTTTTAATTGAATAATTAATATAAATATTATTGGATATGCAGCCATGTATACAAGGCTTCATTAAATCCACTAGTAAATTTAGGGTAGTTTACATTAGTTCACTGAGCAAAGAAATTGTTTTAATTGTCTTTGTATTACAAAAATCCAATGACATTCTGAGACAAAAATATGTTCTTACTAAATATTTGTTGAATGAATGAATAAATTAATGAGAAGAAGAAATCCCCTAAAGTGATAAGCTATACATGCGTGTAACTGAAAGAATAAAACAAAGTAATAGGAAACATTAGTATTTTACTTGGTTACTATTTATTTTCTCATCCATTCCTGGCACTGGATTACGGGTATACCTCATGTTATGGTGCTTTGCTTTATTGTGCTTCCCACGTACTGCAATTTTTTATATATTGAAGATTTGTGGCAACTCCTGTTGAGCAGGTCTATTGGTGCCATTTTTCCAACAGTATTTGCTGACCTCGTGTCTTTATGTCAAGTTTAGGTAATTCTTGCAGCATCTCAAGTATTTTCACTATTGTAATGCTTCTTATCATAATGTGTGATCAGTAACCATTGTTGTCACTACTGTAACTGTTTTAGCGCACCATAAAACACGCCCTTATAAGACAACAAACTGAATCAATAAATGTGGTGTGTGTTCTGACTCCTCCACTGACTGGCTGTTCCTTCATCTCTGTTCCTGTCCTCGGGCCTTCCTACTTCCTGAGACACCATGGAATTTGCACTGGTTAAGGAATAAAAGTGGTGAAGTAGGTGATGGCTAGTGAAAACACTATAAGGATAATAGCTTGGAGTGCTCAATTTGGTTGAAGAATTGTTGATGTGGGGATGATAGAATACTTAAATTGAAAAACTAAAGTAATGGTGGATGAGAAATATGCTTGAAATTGGGATGGTGGCTGAGGAATCACGGCTATAACAATGTCATGGATCTGACCAAGAGAATATGTGCTGGAAGCTGGTACTGAATTATCCAATAGTTTAAAAACATGCTTAGCATGTGTATATGTACACCACATGCAACCACTTATTCACTTATGGGCAAGAATGTGCAAGCTAACAAATAATTAAATTTGAAATAATTTTATATTTTAAATATTTATTTCAAAAGACTAATAAAATCCTAATTTGCTTGGAAATTTTGTTTTATTATTAATTATGTTCATTTTAAATTAGATATGGGTAAGATACCCTAGTCTTTTCTGGGTAAGGAACGCTTAATCCTGGGTCCAAATAAAGGTGAGTTGGAGGAGGAGGATTGGAATTTAGTGGTCAAAGAACTGAAAAAATTGAGTTTTAATGCATTATCAACAAGATGAATCAATGTTTCTTATGGAAAATGCTATGAAGAATTCCAAGAGAAATCTCTGAGGATGGATGAATTCTGAGATGACAAAGCAAAGTATTTATTAGAGCTGGGTCCTAAAGGTTGGGTACCATATATAAGCGCATATGGTTATTTTTTCTGGGTATAAAATAACTAATGTAAAAAGCAAAAATTACAATAAATAAAAAAGAACAATGAAAATAAAATGTAATTTGCCTAAATATTTGAGGATCTGAAAAACAGTCTCCCTGTGCTCTTGTTCTCTTGCCATCTTCTGTCATTAAGAAATAATATCCAATTATTTATAATGCTTCATAATTTTTTACTTGACAATATGCCATGTGCTTTTTCCCATGCCAATATATACTATTTGAAAACAAAAATTATAATTTATTAAAAATGCAAAGGCACAGAGGAAGGGAGTGCAGAGCAAAGCTTATTCAAGAAACTAAGGAGTATGAGCAAAGGAGCTGAGAGAGAACTTTTTGCTGTGGAGAAGGAGAAAGAAGAGCTGGTTGGGCTTAAAAAGGTAGTCTGTGTTGTAAACTACTCCACTTGAGATAGTAAAGAGATACCTGTTTTTAGAAATCTCTGAATATCCATCTAAGGAATTTGAAACTGATTTTTTTTGGTGTGGGATTTATTGAAAGGAATTTATTAGGGAAATAAACTTGATTATAACTTGATTATACTTTGCATGTATGATGTGTTGAAAGGATTTGCCCAACATTAGAAACTGTGCATGCAGTGCAAGAGGCTTAAAGCCTGAGTTGTAAAAATAGTTGCCACAATTAAAGATTGAAACTGGTTCAAGAAACAATTTGAGGGAAGAAACATCAAATTGTAGATGCAGGAATAGCGACTTAAGTGTTAAGGTTAGGTTGGAAATAATGCCACTTAGAAAAGAGTAAAGTTTACTCAGAACTTTATTTATTTATTCATGAGAAACACAGAGAGAGAGAAGCAGA
Source organism: Vulpes vulpes (assembly GCF_048418805.1). Lineage (NCBI taxonomy): Eukaryota > Metazoa > Chordata > Mammalia > Carnivora > Canidae > Vulpes > Vulpes vulpes. Next base: position 67,894 of record NW_027325700.1, on the reverse strand, counting down.
GACACAGGCAGAGGGAGAAGCAGGCTCCACGCTGGGAGCCTGATGTAGGACTTAATCCCAGGACCCCTGGATTACAACCTGAGCTAAAGGCAGATGCTTAACCACTGAGCCACCTGGGTGTCCCAGATAGAACATTTATAAAGGAGTCCAAGTGTTAGCAGCACGGGGTTATCAGATAAAAAATACAACACACACACACACACACACACACACACACACACACACTCTCGCATACCCAATTACCAGAATTACTGACCTTACAGTTTTTCTATTCTAGGTGGGAAAACAGCAATGAAAACAGCAATTTTCTCAGATGACCTTTCAGGTATCAAAAAGGCTTTGATATATTTTCAGATATCAGTACTGTAAAAATCAGTGATAGAGTTGTTTGTTTTTAGGGAATCAGTGACTTACAGGTAATATTCAAGATTTCACTTGCTTCAGAGACTAAAGCAAGATAGAACCTGTTTTTTGTTCTTTTGTTTGTTCGTGTGTGTGTGTGTGTGTGTGCTCTAATTCCTGGCTCTCAGAAGCCAATTAATAAGAATGGAAGCACAGCTTTGCTTCCTTAGATATCAGACAAAATCCTCTATAATAAAAGGCTGTCAACTGTTCTGGATTTATTACTGTTGTTGTTATTTTGCTGTCGTTTTAGTATAAAATTTGTTACCAGCATTTAATATAAGATTTTTAAAGACATATTTATTTGAGAGAGAGAGAGCATGGGTGCGCACCTGTGAGAATGGGGGAGGGACAGAAAGAGAGGGAGAGACAGAATCTTTTTTTTTTTTTTTTTTTTTTGGAGAGACAGAATCTTAAGCAGGCTTCACACCCATTACAGATCCAGAAGCAGGGCTCAATCTCAGGACCCTGAGATCATGATTTGAGCAAAAATCAAAAGTCAGGCTGAGCCATCCAGGAGCCCATTTTTTTTTAATTGGCAGGACTAGGTATTTGTAACCCTAAGTTGGCAATAGGCTATGCTAGTTTAAGAAGAGGCTCCTGCCTCTACTGGGCTGTGTACCCTTAAATAACTGGTCAATATCACTCTATGTTGCCTGAATCCAGTCTTCTTCCTGTTTCCTGTCTAGCTATGGCAGATATTTGAATTTGGAGCTTCTGCTTCAACATTCCTACCTTTAATGACCTTGGGGAACTATCAATAAATAAGGATGCCAAAGAGAAAGTCCTTTTGGAAGTGACCCTGATTTGCAAGATGGGGGAGGAAGGAAAGATAAAGAAATGTGTTTGGGGTGTTTATGGGAGGTTACAATGTGTCAAGTATGAGAGAGAGATGACAGCTGCACTTGTACTTGAGATATCACACCTGAGTGGCATTCATTTAATGGAAAGAAGTTAATGTCATGGGAATGAGTTAATTCTCTGCAAGTGTTATATGGACAAAGGAGAGAAAAGGGCTTCTGACATGTTGGAGGGAGTTTGTCTGGATATTACCAAAAGGAAAATGTAGAGAACAAACGAGTCAATCTTCAAGATAAAAGGAGGAAAATGTATCATAATCGTTTCATTTTTTTCACTTTGTTGAGAGAATTCACAAGTACTCTGATAGTGAATTTCGAGAAAGCACTTTCACATATTTTAAATGATTTGCTATTTTAAAAATGCACGCTGTTTTTGTCAGAATGACTGATAGAAATATCCTGATAAAGATGATAGATGATCTACAAATGTAGACATTTGCAGCTGCATTACTTACTTAAGGTTTTAATACATATGCACTAGCAGTTTCAGTACCAATTCAGTAGAAATAAATGTATCTTATTAAATTGCTATTTTAGGACAAAACATTGGCATTTTCTTGGACTTCCAAGAGACTTCAGCACATAATTTAATTTTCCAAAGCATCATGAGAATTCAACGAATTATGCAAGCAGAGAATGACAAATCTGAATGAAATAGTCTAACCTCACTTAAAAAAAAAACTGAATTCTTGATTTTATTGGCAATACACAAATTCAGTCTCCATATTAAATAAATAAAATTTACAAGAATATTTAAATGTCTCTTTGACCGCAATGCGTAATCTTAATCACCTCCCTTACCTAGAGGTAATCATCATTTTCAGTTTGTTGTATATCCTTCTGGAAATTTCATTATCATTTAAATATTTACTCATGTTGAAGTCAGTATATATGTACCAACATGGAACAATCTCCAAAACCTTTTGCTGAGTGGAAAAAGACCAGATTGCATACTAATAAATTTATTATAATAATATTTATATAAAAATAAACATACCCATTGAAAACAAGACTACATATTTTCTACAAGTTCCCTTTATTGCTACTTCTTCCTCCTCCTCCTCCTCCTCCTTCCACTACCTTTAGAATGGTAACCCTCATCTGTATTTCAGGTTTAGATCTCTCTTCTGCATTCCTAACCTATCTTTCTGGCTGCTTTAATATACAGCTTACTCTAATCATTCACAGATTCCTTGATGAGCAATAAAAGCTGAATATACTACCTTTCCATGTTTACTTTCTCCACCTTCTGTTTTCCCTATTTTTGTTAATCTTTCTACAATCATCCAGATGCCTCCCATTTCTCTGTCTCCAAATTTAATTATTTACTATCTTGTATCCCTCACTCTCTTAGCTTTATTGTCCATCATGTCTAATTTTTGTATATTCCTGTTGCCATAGGACTTATTTCAGCCTCGCACTTTTCATTTAGACTATTGCAATATTTCTGAGTACTCTTTCTGCTTCAAGTCTAGCGGTTCACAAATATATTGGATCACAGATTACCTGGGGGAAATATTCAAACCACAGATGCCCTCTTCATGTTCATTGCTGAAAAAGCTAGTTTGGGACGGTAACTCAAAATCATAGAGTTGATTCAAAAGTTTTCATTCTTCCAATTCAAAATCCTTCCCATACTAGACAGTGGCAGTCCTGTGAGTTTAGATTAGTCTAGTTTTCTATTGTTTGGGGTACTGAAGTTAGGATTATAGCTATAAATATTTGAACATTGCTCATTTAGTGGTTATAGAAGAGTTCAGTGATCTTCAGGATGAGACTTCCAGGAAACTTAAATGCCTATACACAAACTTTTCACTTAATGTGCAAATTACCATTATATTGTTTCTGATATAAACATATTTTAACATTACCTTACAACAAGAATAATTTTCTAATATTTTAGCTAATCTACAGGGGAATTTATGATGAGGAACATGCCATTGCCAATATTAAAAATTACTGGTGTGGAAAATTCATGAGAGATTTTAGGACTTATAAGGCTCTTGTAGGATTACAATGATGTAATATTAAGGAATTAAGAAGACTTTTTTCGCTAGGTATAATTACACTAATAAAAGAAATTTCTTTCTTAGACAAGATCATTTTGAAAGGGTGCTAACCTTGTCCATAGTTCTTATTTTAAAACAGATCCTTCTTTACAAAGATCTCTGAGATTGTTAGCTACAAATGAGGAAACTAATTTGATTACTTATAATAAAAAGATATTCTTCTATATTCTCCTATGTTTTTCTGATTTTTTCTTACTTATAGCTGATTAACTTGATCATTCTTTCTACCCACACAATCCTTATAGTTTTATGGTACCTGAAGATCCCTAGAAATAAACATTTTGGTGGTGGGAGTTCGTCTGTATAACCCACTAAAACAGGATTAAAAGGCCAATGTTATCAGAACAACCTTGATTGGTTTAAGACTCCTCTAAGAGTTTTGAGTTTATAATATGCAGTTCAATGGAAACTATTAAATTATTATTTTAAATATAAAATATGTATTGTCAAGATCTCAAGAATAATAGAATCAATGGGAGATCAATCAATTGATCTATCATCTATCATCTTTCTTCTTTCTTTTTATTTCTATTTATTCATATCTATATATCTATTTGTTATCTCTTCTTTTTTCTTACCTTTATATCTATCTATCATCTATTATCACTTACACATGCAGAGACAAAGATTTGTTTTAAGGAACTGACTTATGTGATATGGGTTCTGACAATCCAAAATCTGGGCAGGCCAACAAGCTGGAAATTTAGGTAATGTTGCAGTCTTAAGGAGAAATTCTTCTTCAGGAATCTTCAGTCTTTGCTCTTTATTGTTCTTTCTGTTTACCAACTCTTCTTTTCTCTTCCTCCCTTCCTTACTTCCTTTCCCCATCCCTTTCTTTCTTCCTCCATTTCTCTGTTTCTTTCTTCCTCTTTTCTTTTCTTCCTTGATTTTTTAAAATGAATGTATTCACCATTCATTCATTCATTAACAAATGAATTGGGTATCTTTACTCCACACCATGATTCATTTTCTCTAGTAAATGAGATAAAATTTTGCAAGAAATTTGTAAAGCCATAACATGGCAAATAAAAGTAGCACGTATTGCCAAATCACAAATAAAATGATGTGACTGATATGCAATTGTTATAATTAAAGAAAGAACCAAAAAAGCTTTATATTACATAAATCTCTTAGTAGGAACTTGAGATGGAAAACTACAGTAATTTATTGGGACTCCTGGGTGGCTCAGAGGTTGAGAGTCTGCCATCAGCTCAGGGCATGATCCTGGAGGCCTGGGATCGAGTCCCACATTGGGCTCCCTGCATGGAGCCTGCTTCTCCCTCTGCCTGTGTCTCTGCCTCTCTCTCTGTGTCCTCATGAATAAATAAATAAAATCTTTTAAAACAAAGAAAGTTACAATAACTTACATTTTCTCAGTATTCCAGACTTTTTAAATTATCTTCTCCTTGGATTGGAACATTTTCATTTTTGAGAGCTATATGTAAGGTAGTTTGTGTTGCCAAAAGATGTTTGTAAAGGATTTTTATGTAGTTCCCAAATATTTTAATTGCCAGTATTATCAGACCATCTATCAATAAAATGGCCTTTCACCTAAAAGCCAATATCAACTATTTTGAAAGTTTTACAAGTTACTCAAGAAAAATGTGGAAATTCTATTTATCTATACCTAGCCACATATCCAAGCTACTGCCTGATATTCCATTGTGAAATCATATAGCTCATTAGTAAGAGAACTTTTCTCTCCTCACCAAACCTAGAACTTTATGACTGGCAAGCCCATTATATTTTAATTTCCAAATGCAATAGTGGGTTCTTCTGACCTCATTGGAGAATATTTGTTAATTTTGTATTTGCACTTGATTGTTTATTATTAATGACCATTGTTCCTGCATGATGCTTAAAAATGTGATATCATTAATTTGCTTTGAAATTTACTCAAGTATAACTGTTACATTGAACAAACATCCTGTATGATGCCATCAGAAAGTGTAGTTCTTAACTCTTCCTATATGTGTAGTGTATGTTAATACAGGGTTGCAAGACTATATCTTCATCATCTTCATCAACACAAAAACATAAATATATATTGCAAAAGCTCATTATGTCTTATATTCAAACTCTATAAATTGTTTCTTTTTCTTTGGAAATGAAAGTTTTTGAACAAGCTAGGCAATGGAAATTATTTTTATAGATATTTATGCTACTACTCTCTTGGATTTAGTAGAAAAAAATCAGCAACATTATTATGTGTAGTCAGGGACCCTTTATTATTTCCCAGATGAGCCCTCAGATTTCTTTTACTATGGAATATCCATCTCTTTATCCTGATGTCTTCTTTAACTTTTCATCTTTGATTTATCTCTTCCTGCCCATATGCAGTTCTATTTTCTTTCTCTTCCAAGCTTTCATTCTTTCATTGAAAAATTTTGTTTTAATAGAAACAAGGAAAGGAGGTAAAGGCACTTCATTTTTAAGTATATGTAACTTTTATTTTAAACCTCTCTTCTGGGATGCCTGGATGGCTCAGCGGTTGAAAGTCTGCCTTAGCCCCAGGGTGTGACCCTGGGGTCCTAGAATCAAGTCCCACATTGAGATCCCTACATGAAGCCTGCTTCTCTCTCTGTGTATATCTCTGCCCCCTCTCTGAGGCTCTCATGAATAAATAAATAAATAAATAAATAAACCCCCAAAAAACAAAACAAAACAAAAAAACCTCGCTTCTGTTTGCAACCTTCCCTGTGAATCCTATCTTTGGGGTTCATGTGCTTACTAAAACAACAGCAACAACAACAAAAAACAAAACAAACACAACAAAACAAAACAAAAACCGAAAAGACCTTGATAAAAAGTCCAGAAAAAAAAATTGTCTAAAGAGTATTGAGGGACCTCACATAAAACTTGCAGTTACAGGAAGCTTCTCTCAGTTACAAAATCACTTCTTGCTTTACAGAGTGTGATTTTATTTACTTTACTCAAAACTTCAAGATTGTTTTTAATCTGATTTGCCTATTGAGACCAATGTGATATTTAACCAGCCTCTGTTTCCTGATGGTTTCCCTCCCTGGCTTCTGAAGCTTCCCAGATGTATACATGGTGTGCTCTCACATCCTGTTACCGACATTAATATATTTCACCCTTGCAACTTGTCCTTTATGACTCTTCCTACATCCACCATTGCAGACTTCTCTATTATAATGTAATCTCGGCTACTATAAATTTACATTAGTTCAAATTATGTCTTTTTTTTAGATGAAATGCAAGCACCTTGTCCTTCAACTTTCAAGAAGGCTGTCATATAACACCGGAGGAAGCTGGCAACTTTATGGGAAGCATATGTTGAGCCCTCAACATTCACCAATTAATGACCCTAATGCAAAGCAATTTAAACAAGGAGGGAAACATGCTCCAGTGTCTAAGAGAAAACAAAACAAAATAAAACAGCAAGAATAAGATTATGTGGTTTGAAGTCAAGAGGATAAGTTTTCAAAGCCTAAACAAGTGATTTGTAAAGAATAATTCCACTTTCCATAAAACTGAGAACCTGTGAAAGCTGAGAACAAGAAATCTGCAAGCAAACTGTGGATGGCAGGGCAATAGGTTATGGTCCTGAGAATATATATATATATATATATATATATATATATATATAATCCATTAGGATATATATCCTGTATATATATATATATTATCCATCCATTAGTTCATTAGATCATCATTTTATATATATATACTTTATATATATAATATATATGCATATATATATAAATTTTACATCCTCCCCAGCAATAAAGGGAGATATATTTGTGCAAAGGTAAATCTGGATGCAAATTATTATTTTTGGAGAGAAAATTATAAAAGCATAATCTGTTGGTACTGAAAGAACACAGAGGTTAATCAGTCAAAATCTCTAATCTTACAAAAGAGAACACTGAGGTATTCATTATTGAAAGTATAACTCTTAGAATATCTCTTAATTCTACTTTTCTGTTCTTAACTTTTACTACTTGTCCTTGGCACAATATTTTGACATACATTCTTTTTGTTCTAGAACATGTTAACTGTGCTTATAAAGACAAGGTCCCACAGAGAATCAGAATAACTTTTCAGAAACTCTGCCTCCCTCCCAAACTTCTCAATGTAAAATTATAATTTAGAGAAATAGCTAATTAGGGGCAGCTGGGTGGCTCAGCTGGTTAATTTTCTGACTCATGATTTCAGCTCAGGTTATGACCTCAGGATCCTGAGATAGAGCCCTGCTTTGGGCTCCACACTAGGCGTGGAGTATGCTTAAGATTTTCTCTCTCCCACACTCTGTCCCTTCTCTCCTTGTGTGTTATGTTCTCTCTCTGTCTCAAAAGAAAAAAAAAGGAAAATATCTAATTATTCATTTCAATAAAGATATAAATGTTTTTCAGTTTTTTATTATGAAACAATTGTTAAATTTTAATTCTTTTCTAATTCAAAGATATATACATATAAAAGTTGCAAAAGACAAAAAACTTATGAAGAGAAGTAGGAGAAAATAATCAGATATCCAATACTACATTTTGATGCAGTTTTTCCTATTTATTCTTATGTTTGTTGAAATAATTTTCTTTTCTTTTTTTTTTTAATTGGAATGCTTCATGAATTTGGGCGTCATTCTTGCACAGAGTTTATGCTAATCTCCTTTGTATTGTTCCAATTTTACTATGTGTTGCTAAAGTGAGCACTATTAAAGATTTTATTTATTTATTTGAGAGAGAGAGAGAGAGAGCATGAACGAGGGGAGGGGCTGACAAGGAGGGAGAGGGAGAGAGAATCTCTCTCTGAGCACAGAGCCCAACGTGGGGCTTAATCTTATGACCCTGAGATCATGACCTGAGCTGAAACCAAGAGTTTGACACCTGACTGAGCCACCCAGACACATGAGAAGCAAGCACTATTGAAATAATTTTGTACATACAGAGTTGTGATCTATTCTATCATTTTAACATTGTTTGAGACAGTTTTTTTCTATTCCATTACACATTCAACAGGTGCATAAAATTTTGTCATGTGGCTGTATAATTGTGTGTGTGTGTGTGACCTCCACCATAATCATTTATTCCAGTATTTTATATATAAAATATTAGTTTTAAACATTATTACATAAAGATTTTTCCCCAAAATTTTAATGAATTATTTCCTTAGAAGAGATTCCTAGAAGTGTTTAAAATGTACTGACATTTTAAAGGTTAATTTGTTTTCTACAAATCTTTCCTCAGTTTATACTCTCTCACTAGTATATGAGCCTGCCTGCCTCACTACAGTTTTGCCAGTAATGAGTCCTAGAGACCAAATTATTTGACAAGATCAGGCTAGAAAAGTCATCGGTTAATTTAAAAATCTAATTAAAGTAGAAAGCACATTTTTTTCATAATTTTTCATAAAATTGAAGTGTGTATATGTATGCTAACTTGCCTCTGTTGATTCAGTCAAGGGCTTGATTTGTTGGCCTCTTTGCTATTATCTTTCTTGCATAAGAAAGATACATCCACCTTACATCACTACATTTATCAATTTTTGGTTTTTTAGCAACAAATCAAGGATACTTATGAATAGGAATACAGAAACATTCTGACCTTTAAAGAAAAAATTTGCCTCTGTTTTTATGTTGTTTCATCCAAATTGGTTTTGACATAAATTGTTTTAGGCAGTTTACTCCTTTCAAAGCATACAATTGAATGGATTAGTTACATACAAAAGGGAAGGTAAATACATCTCTGTGGTCTTCATAATCTTTTTATTTGGTACTGGACATTCCCTATATCTCATTATTTTTGGAGTAGAAACTCATATGGAAAGTACAGGAAGATAAAGTTTAAAAATTATATCGAGCAGATCTCTTATCTTTATATTATTGTGTACACAGTAGTCTTGACTTGGCCACATGGCTATTTAAGTAGCTTTGAGTTTGTACATATTGCAAGAAGTTTTCTCGTACTCTTTGTCACTGATAAATACGGTGCTGAGCTGGAATCAGGATACCCGATCATTCCCCCACAAGAAGTTCCTGTAATCTAAGGAAGGACACGGGGGGGGGGGGGGGGGGGGGGGGGGGGCAAACGGCCTGGGCAGCAAAAGAGAATTTCTTCCCCTCACAAGAAAGCCAGAGATCTGAGTGCTGCAACCACACTTCCAAGACTGCATCCTACTTTATCCCTAAGGATGACCGTGGAGGTGGTGACAATGACCATGACCATGACAGCAGGCACTGAGGAACTGAGCTAAAGGCTCTACAGCATTATACCATCGAAGTCTTCACAACAACTCTGTGGAGAAGACGTGAATGAGGAAATTCATGACTGGAAAGGTTAAGTACCTTGCCCAGTGTCTCACGTGGGGCTGTTGGAAAACCAGAAATCTGGTTGACTTTTGAGATCATGCTATTCTAGTCTTTTGACTGGGTCTTCCATCAGATCTTCCTCCTCTGCCAGACCTTATAAGCTGAAATTCCCCCTACTTCTCACCCTATGTCTCCATCAAGATAGCTTTAATGATTGACCATACAGACTAAGAACTTCAAAGTGTTAACAACCCTAGATTTTATTTTTTTAGCTCCAAGTACATATATCCCATGGTCACTGTGAAGACAAAAAAAAAAAAAAAAAAAGATAGGAATTCCCAAAACTTATGAATATATTGCCTTATTTTGACAAAAAAAAAAAAAAAAGAGTTTACATTTGTGACTAAGTTAAGGATTTTGAGAAAGGGAGATCATTCTGGGTTATCCGGTGTGCCCATTGTAATCATGATTCCTGATATAAGGAAGGCAAAGGTGTCAAAATCAGAGACAGATGATGGGATGACAGAGGCAAAGCTTGGAGTGGAGTACTTTGAAGATGAAGGAAGGGACCTGAGCCAAGGAGTATGGAGGGCCTTTAGAAGCTGGGAAAAGGCAATGAGGTAAAGTTTCTTTGAAGTCTCACAAGGAACACAATCCTGCCAATACCTTGATTTTAGCTCAGTGAGACACATTTTGGACTTCCTTGTGTTGTTTCAAGCCACTAGGCTTGTGGTAATTTGTTACTGAAGCAACAGGAAACTAATATAGACCTTTTTTTGTGTGTAAAAACTTAATTACTTTATTTAGTTGAGAGAGAGAGAAAACATAGGGAGAACAGTGGGAGAGGGACAAGCAGGCTCCATGCTGAGTGCAGAGCCCATCACAGGGGCTCAATCGCAGGACCCAAGATCAAGACCTAAGCTGAAACCAAGGGTTGGACTTTTAACCAACTGAAACACAGGGGCCCTGGAAATTAATATAGTCTTATAAATGATGTTTGTACTTACATACTTCAGTCATGTGCTACTTAGTATGTGAAACTAATACCAGCCAGAAACTGTTATACAGTAAGGAACAATTCTTATGTCTCAGTTTTGTAAACTCTATTATGCTTCTTCTCAGGACATTAGTCAACATGTATACTTTTTTGGGGTGTCTTAAAGTTTAGTTTTTAAAAGAACAATAACTTATGAAAAGTTAACAATTATAGCCTTAAAGTGTTGTAGAATATGTCGATCAATTAAACCTCTGACATTTCAAAATAAATCAAGGAGAAATGAGATCTTGCAGAGCTATTTGTCAGAATTGATTTTAATTTATAACTAGAATGTGAATCATGGGTAGATTCTGTAGAATATTTAAAAATCAATTATTCTTTTACCTGAAAGTGAATAAGGAAAAGGAGGACTTTAAAATGTGAAGAACTTTACAGGGAAGATAGTGACAGTGAGAAATTATTATGAAAAATATTCAGACCCAGAAGAGTCAATACAATATTGAAAGACAAGAACAAAATTGGAGAACTGATGTTAGTTGACTTCAAAATTTACTATAAAGCCACAGTAATCAAAACAGTACTGTACTGGTGAGAAAAAAAAAAAAAAACAGATAAAAAGGTGAATGGAACACAACAGGGAGCCCAGAAGTATATCCATGTACATGTAGTCAACTAATCTTTGACAAAGGAGCAAGGGTCATAAAATAGAACAAAGACAGTTTTCTTAATAGTAGTACTGGAAAACTGGACATCCAGATGCAAAATAATAATAATAATCTACCTGCATACCATGCATCCTTCACAAATGTTAAATCAAAACGTATCACACACTGAAATATGAAATGTAAAACTATAAGGCTACCAAAATATAACACAGGAGAAAACTTAAATGACATTGGGTATGGTAATGACTTTTTGTGGATAATAACAAGGGCACAGTTCATGAAAAAAATAATAGATAAGCTTGACTTATTTAAATCAAAACCTCTGATCTGCTAAAGACAATGTCAAGAGAATGAGAAGACAAACCACAGACTGGGAGAAAATATTTGCAAAAGACACATGCAATAAAGAATTATTGCCCAAAATATATGAAAAGCACTTAAAACTCACAATAAGAAAGCAAGTATTCCAATTAAAAAATGGCCTAAGACTTTAACAGACACTTTAGCAACAACAGCAACAACAAAAAGTAGTAATGGCAAGTAAGTATCTGGAAAAATGCTTCATATCGTGTGTTATTAGGGAATTGCAAATTAAAGAAAAAAAAAAACACTGAGATACTATTACACATCTATTTGAATGGCCAAAATCCAGAACACTGACAACACTGGCGAGGATGTGGAGAATCAAGAATTCTCATAAATTACTGGTGGGGATGTTAATAATATAGCCACCTTGGAAAACAGTGTGATGATTTCTTGTTTGAACTTACTATATGACCCTGTAATCTTGCTCCTTGGTATTTACCCAGAAAAGTTGAAAATTTTGTCCATAAAAATATCTGCACATGGATGTTTATAGCATTTTTATCTGTAATTTTCAAAATTTGAAAGCAACCAAAATGCAGATGACTGAATAAATAAGCTGGTGCATTCCAACAGTGTGATATTACTGAGTGCTAAAAAGAAATGAGCTATCAAGGCATAAAAGACATGGAGAACCTTAAGTGTATATTACTAAGTGAGAAAAGCCAATCTGTCATGGCTACATGCTGTATGATTCCAACTATGTGACATTTTGGAAAAGGTGACATTATGGAAACAAAAAGATTAGTGGTTGCCCAAGGTGTGTGTTTGGGGGAGAGATGAATAAGCAGGGCAGAGAGAATTTTTATGGCAGTGATTGCAATGATGGAAAAATGTCATTATATATCTTTCCAAACCCATTGAATATATATTAAGAGTGAACTTTAAGGTAAGCCACGGACTTTGGATGATTATGATGTGTTAGTGTAGGCTCATTGTTGGTTAAAATGCACCATTCTTGTGAGTGGGGATGATCTATCAGGGAAGCTCTGAATATGTGGGGCAGAGACTGTACAGAAATCTCTGTACTTCCTTCCCAATTTTATTTTAAACCTAAAACTATTTTAAAAAATAAAGAAAAAATATTCAAGGGAGAATATATACTTAAAAACCCTTTGAAATAATTGTCCAGAAAAAATTTGAAATGTTTTCTATTTCATCCTCTAAAGGAAATTAAGATTTTTTTGAAGTAGTTCAACTGTATTTCTACCTGCACAAGATATAACAGAACCCAAAGGTTTGCTTCTAGCCCCATTAGGTTCAATTTACATATAATGGAGATTTTGCATCCATCAACACCCAGTGATGGATAAGAGCAATTTCAACTTGACCTCCATTCTATGGATAATTTTAAAAGCAGAGTAATTTAAAAGTTATAATCAATTATTGATATTACTTGGCTTCTTAAACATTATGTGATAGGTAGTGGTTTAATAATGCAATATGAAAGTGATTAGATACATGAATTAGGGTTGTTGGTATATAACGTTGCTGGCTTTTTTATATGCATTAATTAAAATTATTTGTCTGATATATTTGATTCATTAGTGGTGTTTACAGAATTATATATTATTATGATTTAACAGGGATAATATTGTCTTGTTACAATGGGAAAATTCTTACCTTCATTCTCTAAATACACTAAAGTCCTGAAAACATTTGAGTACTTTAAATAATGGATTTAAATGTTTTGCAATGGTATTAAACGTCAATGGGCTTCTGTTTCTAAAACTTCATATATTACTTTCTTACATTTCTCCATTTATATTGAACATGTTTGGGTAAAAACAACTTATTGTTGGAAATAATTGCTTTGAAGAAATGATCTGTTAATAGACATTTTTACTTAAATATGAACATTTAGCAGGAACAAAGTATCCAAATTTGGATAATTTGATTAAATAGATATGATATTGGTTCTTGATTAAATACACATGATATTAAATTTTACTTCTAAATTTCTATTCTTCAGTAGAAAGCATGTGAAAAATCAGGGTGCCTAAGTGGCTCAGTTAAGTGGCTCAGTCAGTTAAGTGGTTCACTCCTGATTTCAGCTATAGGTCATGACTTTAGGATCTTGGAATAAAGCCCTGTGTTGGACTGTACACTCAGTGGGAAGTCTGCTTGTGGATTTTCTCTCTCTTTCTCCCTCAGCTCCTCCCCCTGCTCATGGTCTCTCTTCCTCTCCTCTCTAAAATAAATAAGTAAATCTCTTAAATTTTTTTTAAAGAATGTGAAAAATTACTAATATAAAAATGAAAAATATATCTGTACATGAGAACTTGAATATTTATATACACACAAAGATTTGTATATACCAAATTTATGTCTTTAACTACATAAATACGTATGCATATAAATGTGCCTCTATTTTTAAATATACAAAGAATTCCTAATAATCAAATAATCACTAGTCAAATAAAAATACTTGATAATTACATATAAGTTAGCAATTTTAATATATTCAAGTATATTCATTTTTCTTGTAAAAATTACAACCTACATGACAGTTCTCTCTATGTGATAATTCCTACATTTATAATATATATTATTTCTTTTAATTATCATAATAATCATGAGGAATATATTAAAATGAGAGGTTGAAAACAAAAAAAATAATTAGAAGGCATCAAAGAAAAGATTTGAAAAAACATGTATCAAATACACAAAAACATACCTTCTTAAAATATATGCATCATTCACATATATAATAGAAAAACAACCAAATCAGTAGACAAAGGGGAGCAGACACAATGAATAGCTTACAAAGGCAGAATTTGTTTTGACTGTCTGTAAAGAAACATAATCCTTGGGACACCTGGGTGGCTCAGCAGTTGAGCGTCTGCGTTAGGCTCCAGGCCTGATCCTGGAGACTGGGGATCAAGTCCTACACAAGTCCTACATCGTCCTACATCGGAGCCTGCTTCTCTCTCTGCCTGGGTCTCTGCCTCTCTTTCTCTGTCTCTCATGCATAAATAAATAAAATCTAAAAAAAAAAAAAAAAGAAAAGAAAAGAAAGAAAGAAAGAAACAATCCTAATAAGACCATACAAGCTCTCACCCAAGGCAAGTTTCACCCATGAATTTCCAGGAGCTGTCAGGTGGCAACATAAAACCCTGCTCAAGGTTCATGCTGGTGGCAACAACTTTCCATTCCATAGAGTTAGAGCCATACAGGTGTGGTGATGAGAAAGAATGTAAGCACATAACAGAGCAGGTACCTATTGTAGTAGTTCAGTTTTTCATAATGTTTTCCACCTTAGAGACTGTGGGTGAGCAATGCCAGATGCCCATATACTATTGTCCATTGCTACTCTACTTTGCAAAGACATTGGTGGATATTAGTGGCTTCCAATGGGAATAATAATTCAATCAAAATAGGCTGGATCATAAAGATGGTTCTTTATTTTGTGAGTTTTCCAAAGTTTCTAGAGCTTCTCTGTGAGCAGTTTTAAATTTCAACCTTACATAAAGTACTTTAACAGCTTAACTTGGCTTTCTATTAAAGCTATCTTTCATTGTCAGTTTGACAAACAGTAATAAAATTAATTATTTGTTGCAAATACCTGTAGTATGCCAGGTACTGTGCTAAATTTACATACATTATCTCATTCAGTCTTCATAATAGTCCTATAAGATAGGTACATACATAAAACACATTTTTTTTCTTTCTTTCTTTCTTTCTTTCTTTCTTTCTTTCTTTCTTTCTTTTCTTTTTTTCTCTTTCTTTCTCTTTCTCTTTCCTTTTTTTTTTTTTTTTTTTTTTAACTGATGAAGGATGTAACACATAGACTGCTCAAAGTTACACAACTGGTCAGTGTAGAGCTGGACAGTCTGATTCCAGATCTTACACCCATTGTAGTCCTTGGACACCAATAATCCAATCATAGAAATAGGGGAACTATTCAAATAGATGTTTGATGAACTTCATTAAGAGTCAAGCAGAGTCAAGCTAGTAGTTAAGACATCCTCATTCCAGTGCTCACATTCTTAATCACTACTACCTACCCTCTCTTCAAGAGGAATCAGTGACCAAATTGGTTTGTAATGCTAAGACACATTTTACATTTCCCAACTAAGTTTGTTCTGAATAAAAAAAATGAGCAAACATCTGAATTTCTTCTTTTAGGATACCCAAAGAGGAAGACTTATTGAAAAGTCTGGGAAAAAAAAAGAATGGAAATATTCTTAACTTTATGTTTACCTATTACTTATTTAAATTAACAAAATTAATCACAGATTTAAATTCTGTTGTCACAGGTTCAGAATTATTTCCCATGCATTATTGTGCCAGAAATGACACGGGGAAATTTCTCTCCCATAATTTATTTTGGAAAATTTAAAATTATAGAGTAACTACATCCTGATAGAGGTATTTGTGAACATATTACCAGAATCATTGTTTTTTTAATTTCCCCATGGGAATATGTTAAAGAAAGTAGAAATACTAATCTAAATAATCTACCTTAGAATCATCTACCTAAAAAAATGGTAATCATGGTGAAAAATGTTCCTACCCAAGTATTCTAGCATTGTTAGCCACTACCATAGTTCCATGTTTGGGATATCTGAAATGTTATATGAGGTGTGATGTAGAGGGAAGCACTCTTTTGGATGTATGCCTGTTTCCTGGAATTTACCCTGCATCAGCTGTGAAAGTGATCCAAATGTTTAGGTTTATTTGAAGATACAGCAACTTCTGGCTGACATCTGGTCTAGTTATTTGTGGTCAAAGTACACAATTTCTCTTTTTCTTTTTCTTTCTTTCTTTCTTTCTTTCTTTCTTTCTTCTTTCTTCCTTTCTTTCTTTCTCTTTCTTTCTTTCTTTCATTCTTTTCTTTCTTTCTTTAGATTCCTTCCTTCCTTCTTTCCTTCCTTCCTTCCTTCCTCCCTTCCTTCCTTCTGTCTCTCCTTTTCCTTCCTCTCTGTCTCTTCTCTTCCTTCTCCTTTCCTTTCTTCCCTCCTGTCTTTCTTCTTGTTGTTTTTATTAAAATTTCAGATAAAGATACAAGGTTGGTAATAGTACCTTTTTGAAACATTTTTATAGAAAGATAATTCGGAGGCTGTGATATATTCTAATGAACTGGACATTTTAATGTATTGTTAACTTTAATTTTTACTGTAAATTTCTAGCTTGGAATAAAAAATTACTTTGATATGTCATTGCATTATATTACTTTTCATGTGCAGCAGAAGGCATTAGTCATTTATCAGCATCTTGACCTGGTGACATAATAATAATAATACCAAGAGTTGAAGTTAAAAATTTGAAATTACAGCTCTCAAAAGTAGAAAATGTTGGAGATAATAGAAAATTATTCAAGGGGCACTCAGAACCTAAGTCTGCCTTAGGTTCGGATTGTGATTTCAGGGTCCTAGAATTGAGCCCCACATTGTGCTTCCTGCTCTGTGGGGAGCCTACTTCTCTCTCTGCCTTTGTCTCCTGCTCCCTCTGCTTGTGCTCTGTCTCTCTCTCTCTCTCTCTCAAATAAATACAATCTTTAAGAAAAAAAGAGAAAAGTATTTGAAGTCTGTGATTTGTCATTGATCTTATAATTTTTTTTATATTTTAATCAAAATTTTAGCTGATTAAAAATTTTTAGCTAATTTATACCACTCTTATTTGGTAAGGAAAGTAACATTTTATTCTTTTGGTTGTTATTGTATTATTTTTAATAGTCCTGAATACTATTTCCAAGGTTGTTAATATTTATGATTCTTGGAGAAACAAAATTACAGTATCTGAAGGCTAGCCTTTTAAGGGAACTTTAATTTCACATTTTTGATTCCACATTTTACAGTCTACCTGCTTATTAACCAATACCTGTGTGTATTTTAAATATTTCATGACTTCACTACTATTAACTGATTTATTACTGAAGGTCTAAACCAGCCCATTTGAAAAATTTACTTCGTATTTGTATTCTAGTTTCCTATATTGAGGCATTCTATTAGAAACTTTTCAGAACTTATATTTTTTATAATCCAAAGGCATACATGACATTTCACAGAATCTATTAAACTGGAATAATGATTTTATCATAAGATACTATTTAACTCCCAAGACTAAATATTAGATAAACATAGACATTTTAGTTTAATGAGAGCTAGTTCTTAGCTATTTTACATCTTAATTTATTTTGGATTATTAAAAGTCATATCTAGATTAGAATTCTTGAAAGTATATATATTTCTGTTTTGAAAGGGGTTTATTGGACAAATTTAGCAGAAATTAAAATTAAATCCTGCAGCTAGAAGGAACATGCTCAAAAGTAGACTAAAATGCTTCTCCTTGATTATGAAGTTTTTGATTAATAAGAAATGAGACTATCAAACATGTTAAACAAAAATGAAAAAAAAAAACTTCCTAAAACCTAAGGTAGTACTTAAAACCAAATTCCATTTTATTCTAACATTTAATTAGATTAATAGATTTTGGTAGATAAAACTAGATAGATCTTGAATTACCTGAACATCAACATATTTATCATCTCTTTTTGTAATAATACAATATGTAGGATATTATTTTAGAAAGTAAAGAATCTATAGCATCTGTGAGTCTTCTAAAATGTCACACAAACTATATGACAGGTTGGTTATCATGTGTAATTGTTCCTAAGTATTCCTAAGTATTCATTGTTTCTATGGCAACAGGAGGAATAAAAATGTCTCTGCTTCACTGGTTCTTAGTTCATCATAAAATATTGTTTCATTATGCTTACAGAAATTCACAGAAGAAAAATAATCCTCATTTAAAAAAAACTTATAGATTTATCTGTATTAAGAATGGGTCCTTTGTGCTGATACAAACCATTTCATACTTACATAATGCACAGGTTTACTGGTTTCTATCAGACTTTCTATTTGTCAATCTTCCCTCCATTTTCCTCTATAACCTATCTTTTCACTAATCTACATTCATTGCTTCCTTCATCTTAGCTCAATTCAATATCACATGATTATCTCCTTAAATACTGAGAAAGTTCTAGACAGATTCAATATACATTCATGATGAAAATGATAAAGAAAATGGGACTGGAGAGATATTCTTTTAATATGATTATATTTCTCTACTAAATATCTCATATATATCTCTATGATTTGGCAATGTAGTAGAAATATTCTTAGCCAGGACAATTAAATAAGAGAAATCAGTTAGAGTTGTAAAAACGGGCAATTTAAGGAGTAAAATGATCTCTATGTTCAGTTAATATGATAAAATACATAGAAACGCCAGAGAATCGATACTAAAACTAATTCAACTATTAATGAATTGAGTAAGTTGACCAGGATATAAAATTATCATATAAAGTCAACAGTCTTCATATATACATTTAAGATTGCAACAAAGAAGACTAAATATAAAGACATAAATTTCACAAGAAATGTGTAAGATCAGCATGAGGAAAAAAATTTAAAACTAAATAGAGATGAATAGATAGAATAGATAAAATAGAAAGTCCAAAACTAGATGCAAATACATATAGAAATTTAATATATGATAAACTGGCAAATCAGTTTACCAGGGTAAAGATTGACTCGTTAATAAATAGTGATAAGACAACTAGGTAGCCATATGGAAAAAGCTAAAATTAAATTTGTCTCATATCATATAAGAGATTACTACGGATGGATTAGGTATCTAAATGTAAAGAATGAAGCCATGGATCTACTACAAAGAAACATTCATGAATTTCTCTTTAGTTTCTGCATAGGGAAGGCATAGTGAGTGTGATATAAAATTCAAAGGCATTAATTGAAAAGACTGTTGCATTTGACAACATAAAATAAAAATGGTTGAAAAAAAACAGTATTTAAAAATATAACTGACTTAACTTGTAGAGAAAAATTGCAACATTTAAAACCGACCAAAGGAAAGTGTCCTTTTTAAAATAAAGAGACAAAGGATCAAAACCCTGATAGAAACTGAGAAAAAAAAAAAGAAATAACTAAAAGAATCACAAAAAAATAGAAAAAAATGTTCTTAAAATATTCTATCATAATTAGAGAAATAATAGTTTAAAAATGCCGAGATCCTACTTATCATGTATCTAATGTACAAAAATTAACTACGTAATATTGAAATTTTCAGTGAGGCTGTGGGGAAACAAACTCTCATATTTTGCTAATGGGAAAGAAAATTAGTAAAATACATTTTTGATAAAATCTGGTAATACTTAACAAAACTACCTACACACTTACTCTTCAATCCAGAAACATTTAAAAACATACACTAAAGATACACCCCCAGTAGTAAGAATACATTTGTGTACAATGTTATTCGTTACAGCATTATTTGTAATTTCAAACTATTGGAAATAACTAATACTCATATACAGGAAAGAGATTAGATAAAATATGGTCTAAACAATGGAGGACTATGCACAAAAGAATAAGGAAGATTTGTATGAATTAATATGGAGTGATTTGTAGGATATATTCTTAAATGAGAAAACCAAATTAGAAAAGAAACTATAGTGTACTATCTTTCATATAAGAAATGTGGGGATATGAGAAAATATACACATACTTGCTCATTTGTGTGAAATAAACATAAAAAATGATACTTTTTTTACCAAAAAGTAAAGACATGGTTTATTTCTAGAAAGTGGATGAGAAGTGGTTGTAAAGGAGAAGGGAGTGTGAGCAGGGATAAGGACAGAGTAACTCTACCCTGAATATATCTTTTTGTATATTTCTGATTCTTAGATGTACAGTAATGCTTCATAGATATCTCATCTCCTCAAAACTTAGCCCAAAAAACTATGTGAGGAAAACTTATGTCACATGGAAACATGTACAAGTGAACCAAACTGAATTACAAATGAATAAAATAATCATATTGAAATAGTACAGAAAAAACAGCTAACCTGATAACTTATAATTGTAACTTTGATTGCTTACCATAAGGCAAAAAAGGCAAAAAAGAGCACTACACAAATGATCCTATCTAATTAGTAAATGTGTTTTTTATAGGTTATAGGTTAACAATTTCAAAACTATGTAATGATATAACATGTGTACTAGAACTAAAAGAAAAAAATGAAAAGGAAATATATTGATTGCATGCAATGAGAGCTGGAATTCTCATCTTTGGAAAAAGATATTAAATATAAGGAAAGGGGAAAAGCTAAATAAACACTGAGATGTTCGACTGGAATCAGATATCAGTATAAACTCATTGTTTTAACAGTTATACAAATAGATAGATCTAGAAATACAGATGTCAGTGTACACATATATTCCTACCTCTATTGGTTGTGGCCAAAAGCACTATAATTAATGACACCCACAAGCAGTGAACACACCTACAACCCAGATCTTGGAAGTACTTAATGAAAGATGTGAGCTTGTTTAAAACAAATGTAGGAGCCATCTGGAAGGAGTTTGAAGGGCCAAAACTGAAATAATTTGAGAAGAAAAAAAAGATAATTATATTGGTTTTTAACCCACATAATAAAATAAATATCCAAGAGTTTATTTTGACATGAGCAACTAATTGAATAATTAGATAGAGGACAAGAAATATTTTTTCCTTACAGAAGAATTTCAATTAATAAATGCAGGAGGTGAGAAGAAAATAGAAAATCACCATTAGACAAACACCACAACGACTGTGGCAAACCAGTCTATTGATGCTAAAAGTGTAGGGTAAAAATTTGAAGAGAAGCAGTATCCTTACATAGTGCCAAGGACATCTCTCCAGAAGGTTTTTTTTTTTTTAAGATTTTATTTATTTATTTATTTATTTATTTATTTATTTATTTATTTATTTATTATTTCTTGAGAGACACACAGAGAGAGAGGCAGAGACAAAGGCAGAGGGAAAGCAGGTTCCCCATGGGGTGCCCGACGTGGGACTTGATCCCAAGACCCTGGAATCATGCCCTGGGCCGAAGGCAGCTGCTCAACCACTGAGCCACCCTGGTGCCACCAGAAAGTGTTTACATGGAAAAAGAAATAGTAGCTTTTTAGAGGAGAAACCCTGCAGTCAACACTTTAGCCAAATCAGCAAAATTAATATCACCAGTACTGAGAAACAGTAACATTATGACTTCTATTACATGATGGCCTGAGAGGCACATAGTATCATGTTTATTCTAGTTTTACCAAATAATACATACATTAACTTCTGTCATGAGGAAGCATCAGAAAAACCCAAACGGAGGGAAATTCTACAAAATAATTCACCTCATTCTTTAAAATGTGAAGGTCCTTAAACAAAGGGAAAAGTGTGTAACTTTGCAGACTGGGGGACATGAAGGGCAAATAGCAGCAAAACAAAATATCAGATCCTGCAGATGATTCTAGAGCATAATTCTAGAGCAGAAGAAGTACATCAGTGGGGAAATAGGTTCACAATAAATAAACATAAAATAAACTCCATACTTTAGTTGATGGTAATATATCAGTATTAATTACATGGTTGTTTTTTTTTTTTTTTTTTGAAGATTTTACTTATTTATTCATGAGAGATACACAGAGAGAGGCCAGGACACAGACAGAGGGAGAAGCAGGCTCCATTCAGGGAGCCCGAGGCAGGACTCCATCCAGGGAACTTGGAATCATGACCTGAGTTGAAGGCAGATGCTCAACCACTGAGCCATCCAGGTGACCCTAATTTCCTGGTTTTCATAATTAGACTATGACAATGCAAGATGTTCACTTGAGGAGAAACTGGGGAAGAGGTATATGACAACTCCCAATTTCTGTAACTTTTCTTTAAGTCTAAAATTAGTTTAAAATGAAAAGTTGAAATAGAAAAAAACTTCAAAAACACTCCTCAAACTACATTATTGAATAAATTATCAATTTTTTTTTTTTAAATTTGAGAATTTCTTTTCTTGATGCTACTTTGTTTACAGTAATGGAATTTGTAAAATTCCTCTCAGAGAGTTCTTTGTTCTGAAAAACATGAGTGTTTTTCTAAGTCAATTAGATTGGCTCCTCTCTTCTAGAATCCCTCAGTTCTCTATCTCAATCCACACAGAAAATTTGTCTCTGCAGTTTATATTGAAGTCCCAGCAACTTACCTAGTAGCTTTGTCTACAATTTCCTTAGTATCATCCCTATTATAAAATCCTATTTTCTTAACAATTCTTTTTCCAAAATCAAAAGATTTTGGTTTGTTGCCTTATGTAAGTTTATATTTTAGCCATTTAAATCACTTTCCTAGGTAAATGAACTAATACAAGTACATGGAATTTGGGCCATATACATATTCCTCTTCAGGATTCACTAAATTTAATAAAATAACTGGTATCTGTGCTGTGATGTCCACTTATCTCACATTCCTTAAGGCATTTGCCGTCATTATTTCTACACATGTGAGGTGTCTTACATCACATTTGGGCCCTCTCTGCTTATTGCCTCTTTCAAAGGGTTGTTAGTGCAAGAATTAGAGATGCCATTGGGTTTACCTGCAGCCAAAATGCTTGCTAGATGATGGAAATTCATGGCTCTGTTTCCTTGGGACTTACTAAACTCAAGTATATTCATGTGATCCATGGAATTTCAAAGACTAGAAGAAAAAAACTCTTGTATTCTCCGTCAGATGTTCTGTAAACTCCTTATCTTGAATGTTTCTCCCCAATAACTACCAGATTTAATGACAGATTTTTAATTCTGTTCTTGAATACTTTACATACTTTCATACTTGGTTCACACAGGCATATGGTGACCAAAAGTAAGCAATAATTTTTTGTATATAATTCCTCCAAAACTATTTTTCTTTTTGTCCCAGATCTTTAATTTTCAACATTTCACAATAAGTAAAGCTTGATCACATGCATTCCTGGGCACCAAAAACAGTGCTAATAACACAGTTTCCAGAACATGGTTGTATTTCCAATAAATGTTTGTTAAATTAGTGGACAAATAGCATATCTGCTTTCAAGCTCAATGATTATCACCATGAGTACTAGCTTTACTCCCTGTTATAATAGAAATTGATTATCTCTCAGTAATTTTTCAGTGTGGTGGTTAGATTTTGCTAAGTTACATAGTAGTAATAAACTCTACGAGAATCTCAGTGGCAGACACCAATATAGGTTTGCTTCTCATGGCTGTTACATATTGGCTAACAACTGCCTGTCATTCTACTCTACTTCTCTCCACTTAAGGACCCAGGCTAGATGAATAGCCACTATCTAGGATAGTCTTGGCACAATGGAAAGAGCAATGACAGATCCACTTGACATTTTATAAAACTTCCCAGAAATAATACACATCATTTTTACTAGTATTTCTTGGCCCCAAACTGCTACTTGGCTAAGCCTGACATCCTGTAAGGATAGGCTCAGTAGGAGAGGTGATACTTTGACACTAATACGATCTATTACAGCTGCCCTCTTAATTAAACATATTTGCTTTACTTCCCACACACATAAAATATACTCAACCCCTTCCCAAAGGTTAACCCAACTCAAAGGTCCCAGTTTTAGGATATAGTGATAATCATAACATTCTCTCTATGTGGATCCTCTTTATCTGTAGACTCATTAAGTATAAAGACAATTTTTCTATTTCCCTTCACACACACTCATAAAAACAAGGGTTGAACAAATACAGAAAACCACAATAAAGACTCCTTTACAGAAAGAACAGCAGAGGCACAGGGCCATCCCTAGTACACAGTAATTCTGTAGAGTCCCATTTTGAAAATATGAGAGCCCTACCCTAAGGATGGGCAACGTTCCTTGGTTAAACTCCAGTTCTGCTCCCTGGGACTAACTCCCAAATCCATGGTTCTCTATGGCTTTTGACTCCATCATCTGAAAGATATTATTTCTTTTAATCATAGATGAGAAGACATTGGAAAATATGCTATTTTGGAAGAATGCAGAGATCTTTTAACCTGCCTCCTGTTAACAGAAGTTTCGAAGTAGGGGCATCTCAAAAGCTGTCTTAAGTCTTGGACAGGATGGAGGAAGGTTAGTCTCTTGGTTCAGCCAAGTGGTTCTTTTGATGGTGGTACCATCTCAAAACCTGAATTGGATCTTAATCTATTTGATTTCAGTCAGTAACCTCACAATTCTTTACAAAGTATGACTTGATTATAGGTTTATTAAGTTTTTCAGTTTGTCGGTAGTTCCATGTATTATTTTTCTTACTCTGAGTGATGGTGCTTTACTTATTTTTTAGTTCCAATCCCCATTTGGTACTGTGTAACTGTAATACTGAATTACCGAATTTAACACTAATCACACATCTTATATTAGAGAGTATAGGAATGGCAAGGAGAGAGAACAAATTGGTAAAGAGATACAAATAAATACTTGTCAAAGTAAAAGAGGGGCATGCATCTTCCTTTGTTCTCATTTCTGTAGCTGGTCACATAGTTGTTGTTGGTATTTACAACATCCGTTTTCCATCAGCCATCTTGCGCATACTTTAGGGTCAGTCAGTGTCTTATTTAGTGAAGTGATCTAAATCTCATTACCTGGTCAGGTGGTCCAAAAATTTTTTTTTTGATCTTTTATTTTGATATAATGCAAATTTACAGAGAAGTTACAAGAATAGTACAAAAACTCCCATATATCTTTTATCCAGGTTCACTAATTATTGACATTTTTATCTCACTTATTTTTTCACCATCTCTCTATATTTGTATATATACATAATACATTTTCCTGAACTATTCAAGAATTAAGCTAGAGGCTTTATGCCCCTTTACCACTAAGTATTTTAGCAGACACTTTCTATGAACAAGGACATTCTCTTGGCACAATTATCAAAATTAGTAAATGTATCATTGATAAGAGACTATTAGGTGATCCAAACTTTAAGTTCTCAAGTTCCTGTGTCAGTATTGGTCTTGTTGCTTTGTCTTTCTGTACTTTACCACTAACATTTGCCATGATATTTGCGAATATTATCACGTGCCCTAGAGAATTTCCTAAGTTGTAGACACCAATCAGTATATTAACCTTTCTTATTGCTTGTTGGCAAAACCATTAATAGAGGTTACCTCTACATGATGAGATGATGGTTGACATACCTTGCTTGTGTGTGAATGTGTGATTTCACATGATTTCCATGGAACATACAGTTTCAATAGAATTACAGAAAAAGCATTTTAGAATAATATCCTGCATAGAATAATTCATGAGTCAAAAGTGAAGAAAACATCACATCGCAAGTACAGGCATTTATCACTCCAGCTCATTGCCGTTGTAGCTATCCCCTCCCAAACCATATCTTTTCACACTACTGCTATGCTCTCTCTGGGTAGCAGGTATGGCATGCCTGTCCCCTTTGTCCTCTCTCCTCACTCAGTCCTGGCCCTCCTCCCAGATTGCTCAGGCTTAACCACTTATTAAGCAGCATTTTACTTTTTCCATTGAGAAACAATTTTAGCCTGGATTTTACAAAGTTAATTTACTATGAATTCACATTTGATCAAGTGATAAATATTTAAGGGAAATGAGTTAAACAAACGTGTTTTTCTTTCATAAATGGCAGAGAAAATATCTAACGTATAAATGAAAAATATCGAAAGAAAACTGCTGTAACTTAATTGGATTAATTAGATTATATTATACCTGTGGATCCATATCCTGGCCTTTATACTCTCTACATGCATGACCTGGGGCAAATTGCTTAGCTTCTGTGCCTCACTTTTATTTTCCATGAAAATGGAATCACTATTATACCTACCAAATGCAAGATTAAAAACAAAAACAAAAAAAAGAGTATGTGAGATAGCTTTTGTTAGGTTTGATGACCAAAGTCACAAATCTGAGTCTTTTTAGAAATGTAAATTAGTTTGCTCAGGGCTTACTAATACTCTTAATCACAAAACTGTTTTCTTTGGATAAGACGTCTCAACATGTTCAGGGAGGAACAATTTGAGAATTACTTTAAAGGAGTGCATGATGAAATACTTAAGGAGTGGGATATAGTGTTCTGAAAAATTGATTTAGAGTGCACAATGGTTTAAAAGCAAGAAAGCCTCCTTTTATTCCTCCTTGGTCTCCTGCATAGGTTGGGATCAAGCTGGTCCACCAAGTTGTACAGGATCAAAGGCACTTGAGCCATAGATGACATCAGTTGTTACTTCCCACATGCCACCATCTCTGGGATTAGACGGCAGCTTTATTTTGGAGTCTGGAGCACTTTGCAGACGTGGACTAGTTAATGTGCAAATCATTTGTTATTTAGATTGTGCAGATGAAGGACTAGAGGTATGTAAAGGTTAAGGACAGGGCCAAGGTTTAGTTGTGACTCAGTTTATTGAGCTACTTAACTTTATCAGAGAGATTACAAAATAAATTGTTCCTATCATCTATCTATGGTAACAGGAGACCCAGAAGGATTAGTTCTAAAAATATTTTGTTTTCAAAAAAAAAAAATTTGTTTTCTCTCTTGAGATGAGCTTGACTCTGGCAATTCTCTCATGTAATATACTTCATGACCATCCTTCAGATGAAAATAAACTTAATTTACAAGTCTTTTTAAATTTTCAAATTGAAATCATTTTTCAACTACCCCATCCTTTGATCCTCAGCAATCACCCCAGCCATTCCTCTTTACAACCTTCCCAGCCTCACTTTGCTTTTGTTTGTGGAATTCCTAAGTGACACATCCCAGTCTCCTCAGATCACTGGATCTGTGGCCAGAGGGCCACTTCTCCTTTTGTTCAAACAATGTCAGGAACATTTATTTCAAGATCCAGTTAAAATTCTTCTGTTTTAAAAACCCTTTAGGGAACAGTTACTCTGTGGAACTTGTTTACTTAATTCCTTTCCTACTAGTCTCCTCGTTGGTTTGAATTTTGCTTCCAACCTGTTTTTCTGGGGGCCATAGAACCAAAAGAGAACAGCGTTTGTTAATAGTTTCTGTTGGCTCAAGCAGCTTTCTCTCATTTCCTTAATGTGTCAATTTTCTAGCTCAGGAAATAAAACCAAAGTAAAATATTATTTTCTTCTGTTCTGTTAATTAGTTTATTTTTCTTCAAATAGTTTCATATCCAAGCCCTTATATTATAGTTAATATCTTCACCATAACGGAGGTGATACAGTAATGGGCAATAGGTAGAAAAATAAAAAGGATGTTTATGAAAAATAAAAAGTTTTAGAGAAGAAGAATAGGCAGATAGGGAGAAGGGGGAGGGGATATTCTCAATACTTCCCTACAAAAAAAAAACAACAAAAACCAAACTTATAAAAAAAAAGAAGAAAGTAAAACAAAACAAAACAAAAAACAAAAACAAACAAACAAAAAAAACAAACAAACTCCTCTACAAAATGGCCTTAATAACACATAGATAAGAATAATGCTAACAATAGCTAACCAAAGCAGAGTGGGGAAAAAATGGAAACTTTAGGATTATTTTCTAAATAATGTTAATAACTGCTTTCACAAAGCCACAGTAGAGTGGAAAATAAAATCCAGGATTAACTGGTAGTATTTCCAATTAATACATATATAAAGAATAATGGAAATAAAAATCATATTTTGGCATTACCATAGGATAACTTTTGCAGAATTATTGATGAATGCCAACATTTGTGAGCAAAAGTATAATGAGAAACAGGGTATCTGCATACTATTGAATAGAGAAAGGATGAAACTTTAGGCAGGGAAAGAATAGAGGCCTCAACCAGACTCTGAGGGAATTTCAGGTAGGAAGATCGGACAAAAACAGAGATAAGGAAAATTTAGACCACCTATCCCAGTTAGTAGGGTTAAAATGTTTTTCCTGATAATTACATTGTAGCCACAGAAAATAAAAATAACCACAAAAACTAATCAAGCCTCAAAGGAAATTTCACTATAAAGATTAACCAGACCTAGCAACCCATATCTATAGATCATAGATGTCACAGAAATGAAAACTCTCACACAATGTATAAGCACCATGTCCAGTTCCACCAACAAGTTTCCTGGTAAAGTCCTAATAAACGGCCAGAGATGAAGAGCGAAGAGCCCTCATCGGCAACCTAGTTGAAACCCTCTCATTCCTGAGAGCTTTTTCTGTATTCTCGCTTAGTAAATCTCTGTCTCTTTGCTCATCTCCTTTGCGAGATTCAGTCTTTACCTCAGTGAGACAAGAACTTCACTCTTCTGCTTCACTATCGAAGTGCTTCCCTACAAAATGCTTTTTAATTATAAAGAGAAAATAATTATAATAAACTAATAGTAATTATTGTACTAGTATATGATATCAAGATACATTTTTTTAAAGATCCTATTTTTGTTTATTCATGAGAAACACAGAGAGGCAGAGACATAGGCAGAGGGAGAAGCAGGCTCCATGCAGGGAGCTGGATATGGGACTTGATCCCAGGACCCTGGGATCACAATCTGAGCAAAAGGCAGATGCTAAATCACTGAGCCACCCAGGTGCCCCTTATAACGAGACTTATAAATACCATGTACCTCTTAATGTCATGCAATGGAGAGGCACAGAACTACTTGGCACTTTCGCAAAACAATGCAACTTAAATATAAACATGAGAAGATATCAGACAAACCCAAATGAGGGACAATACACGAAATGACTGGTGAATATTCTTCCAAAGCATCAAAGTCATGAAAGACATGAAATCATGAAAGACAAGAAGGCTAGAAACTGTCCACAGATTTGGAGGACTTTCAGGAGAGGTGACAACTAAATAAAATATATGATCCTGATGGACTCCTGGACCACAGAAAGGACATAAATAGGACAAAAAATAAATCTGAATAGGGCATATAGATTAGTTAATATCTTATTATTGTTAATTGCCTGGGTCTTGATAACTGTAATATGGTTTTATAAAGACATTAGTATTTGGAGAAACTGGGTAAAGGATATGGAAGTTATTTGTAATATTTTTAACCTTTTGGTAAGTTTGAAATTACTTCAAAATGAAGTTTTTTGAAAAAGGGACTAATAGCCTTTATAAGCACATATGATCTCCAATAAAAATTTGAAAGTTTAAAGATAAATTCAAGATATCCAAATAAAATTTCCAGAAAAGGCCTCTTTCTTATTTTATTACTTATAAAGTAATAAGTATATATACTTTATGAAGTATCCATGGAGCTATAATGGTTTTGGTTGACACTGGTAAGTCTTCTCTATTTTTTTTTTGTATGACACCAAATTAGAAGTCTAAAATTTTATTTTCATTCTAGAAGAAAAGAAAATATCAAATTCTTTCTAATTAATAACAAGCAAATGTGGGCTCACTTACCTGTTCCTTTACCCTAATCTCTTCCTAAAATAGAAAACACACACATATACCCCAAACATGCAGTTGTGCAGTGTTCAGAAAATATTGTGAAAGGTATGAAGCTAGAATGTTTCACTCAAACTCAAAGGAAGAGACTAAATTATTATTACTTAAAAAACCACTTTAACACTGTAAATATAGTATTAAAAGTTGGTAATTTCTTCCAGAACTTCAATTTAAATTGTAAAAAAGAAAAATCTACAGTGTAGTTACAACCATAACTTGGTTCTTTATCAGTAACCTGTATCTAGAAAAGCCTTCCCAGGGTATTTCTTAAACCTGATTTTTTTCCAATTCAACCAAAAATGATACAGATTTTACGGGTAAATAAAACAACCCTGAAAACTGAAAATTTTGTTAGATGAAGTTGCAGATTTTAGATGGTCACCCATTCTTTGATAATCCCTCTAATTTAAGATAGCATCAATACCCCATATCTCCCCTCTTGCATCTGATGGGATGTTGTGCCAGCTTCAAGGCCTAATTATTAAGAGTCTGGCAGCTTCTACTTCCTTTCTCATAGAATACTCACTCTTGTAGTCTAAGCTACCATGTAAGAGAGCACCTACCCACTGGAGAGATAATGTAAAGAAATCATGAGGCTTCATGAAGAAGGGAAGTGGACCAACTCAGCCCAATCTTCAGATCATGCTCCCCAAGGCTCAGAAATGAATAAAGCCTTTGTGAACTCTTCAGACTAGCCTAGGGGCCAGCTGAGTACACCGAGTGACTCCAGTTGATTCCTGGAGTAGAAAAATCACTCAGATGAGCCCTACTCAATCTCTTGCCTCATAGATCTTGAATATAAAGAATTGTTGCTTTAATCCAGTAATTTTGAAATAGATTATTATAGAGCAATAAATAACCAGAAGATATGGATGTATGTTTTTTCATGTCTGAGAATGCAACTATATATCCCATTCTCACCTTACCTTTAATATATGGATCCCAAATGTGCTGTGCCATATGCCTGGTTTAAGGACGATAATTCCCAGGCTCCATTGAAGATCTAGTCGTCAAGTGACAAGTTTCTTATACAAGTAGAAACACTGCTTGCACACTCTAGAAAATATCCTTAAAACAACTCCCCTTCTTCCCTCTTTGTACTAGTATATGTTGTGATTATTTGTATTACAACCACCATCTTGGACCATGAAGAGGACGACTCTCCCCTCAAGGTATTAGAGTTTAGTGCTGTAAGGATAGTGAAACTTTGTGATTTCAAGAAGCTAGTGAATTTATTTTCCATGAGGGAAGAATATTGTATATTACTTTATATTTTTTGATAAATGAGGCTGAGACTAATCAATTCAGTGGGTAATTAAAGTAAGACAATATAAAAGACAAAATGTAGTTTAAAGAATGGTAACAAGTATAAAATGTCATATTGGCTGGCTGTCATGATTCTCATATTCAATTACCATATAAAAGAACCCTTCATTTGTCCATGTCCATCATTAGTCAAGATCCAGAAGTTAGTGGCATGACACATCCTAGCATATGTTTGCCCATTCTTAGATGTTTAATTTACCTAATTTTGTTGTATTTTCTATTTTTTAAAAAATCATTATTTTATTGTATGAAAAATATATAACAAATGATAATATCTCCAATCTAACCAAAGAAAGAATAATCGCAAATGCAACTGAAACATTTCATATACCTCTCCCCAATTCCTTTGCATATCTTTCTAGTAATCACTATTGTGAATCTGGGCTATTTACATAAGCTAACTTTATTCTATATGTATTATTATTAATAGGCATGTAGTTTTGATTTGCATGGCTTTGAATTTCATAAAAATACTCTGATGCTGTATGTATACTTCTGCAACTTTTAGTTTTCTTTCTCTTTTAAAAAATATTTTTGTTTATTTATTTAATGGGCACTTGAGTGGCTCAGTCAGTTAAGTGTATGCCTTGGACTCATGTCATGATCCAGGGTCCTGGATGGAGCCCCTCATCAGGATCCCTGCTCAGTGAGGAGTCTGCTGTTCCCTCTGCCCCTCCTCCCTGCTCATGCTCTCTCTCTCAGATAAATAAATATTTTTAAAAAAAAATTAAGTAAAATAAAGATTTTATTTACTTATTTATTTAAGAGAAAGAGTGAGAGAGAGAGATAGAGTACAACCAAGAGGGTGAGGGAAAAGAGGAGCAGGGAGCCCAATGTTGGGCTTGATCCCTGGATTCCAGGATCGTGATTTGAGCCCAAAGCAGATGCTTAACCAAATGAGTCACCCAGGTGCCCCAACTCTTATTTTTCTAGCATCACATTTTGGAGTTTAGTCATAAATTCATGTAGCTGGTAAATTTATAAAACTTCACTGATCTACAATATTTCCCTGCACAAATATCCTAAAGTATATGATGTCATTTTATCTTCAATTAATATTTAGATTTTAGATTTGTGACTATTTCAAACTATAACAAGACTCTTGTGTAAGTGTGCTGCATGCTATGTGCTTTTACTATCAGCAAATCCTGTCATTTTCTCCATCCCCAAGGATTCTAAATTTTTTTCTTGCAATCTTAGAAACAGTTGGAGAGAATTGGTAGGAGTGGTGATTTCAGGATTTCTTTCTTTTTTTTTTTTTTTAAATTTATGATAGTCACAGAGAGAGAGAGAGAGAGAGAGAGAGAAGCAGTGACACAGGCAGAGGGAGAAGCAGGCTCCATGCACCGGGAGCCCGACGTGGGACTCGATCCCGGGTCTTCAGGATCGCGCCCTGGGCTAAAGGCAGGCGCCAAACCGCTGGGCCACCCAGGGATCCCTGATTTCAGGATTTCTGTCTTCTAATGTTGAATTTGACAGAAATAAGCAATTCAATGCAGGACAAAATCCAAGAAATTTAGTACCTGGAATGCAAACTTTAAATCTGGTTTGGAGTATTCAAAATATCATTTTCCTTTGTCTTACTTTAGATTTTCTAATCACCCAAAATTTAAGAATGAGAAAAGAGGAAGAACCATCAGCAGATTACTATAATGATTGTGAATTTCTTGTTCAGAAAATTGTATCTTCTAATTACTCAATTACATGAAATCAACTCAATTTTCCTGTCATTTTTATGGAACAGTTTTTTTTTACCTTCTTACTGTTAGTATTTTTGAAAAATGAATAGTGATTAGGGAATTTTAGTGTAATATTTAGATGGTTTTGAAAACAGGAAAACATTTGTCATTTTTTCCATATCACCTGACTAAAAAACTAGACTTTCAGATTGTAGGGAAGGGTAATGTAGGTCAATGTGATGCAAATATATATTTAATTTACCTTGTAAAATCACTTTAGCTTTATGTGTATACTGCTTTTACTTTTCCATACTTATCTTCTTCTGTAATATAATTGCTTGGTGTCTGCTTACACTGAATTCAATTCTTACATCAAACATTTATTCTTTTATCCAGATTTACCTGGAGGAAGTATATCATGTGTTGTGCTCATGAGTAAGGTATAAAAACCTAAGAACTTAAAAAAAAAAAAACATGCAGCAACAGTGGTTATTGCTAGGGTCTTCGTAAGGTTCAATGCCATTTGCTGAATGAAAGATCTCAATTTTTGAAAAATCAAAACTTTATCAGCACCTGGCAGTAATAGATATGAATACCCTCTGAAGAAAAGGGAGAAGCCACCCTAGGGAAGGGAACTAGATAGAAATATGGGTTTTGTTTCATCTTAAAAATACAGAGGAAAAAAAGCAAACTTTTAGGATCCGCTCATTTGAATTTTAATTTGGTGTTCTTGAGATTCTCTGAACTTTGCAATTTTACTTTCTTTTTGTTTTGTTTTGTTTTGTTTCTGCAAGTTCAGTGCTGGCCATAGAACAAATGATTCTGTGAACATTCTCTGTGAACAGAGAAGAGAAACATTTCCAGTCTGTCTCATGGTCCCCTCAGTCACACTAATTCATTCAAGATTGATACCATTCCTCCACCATGAGTTTTAATTTCTTTTTGAAGTCAACTAAGTGTCTTGATTTTTATTTATTTTTATTTTTTAAGATTTTATTTATTTCGAGAAAGAGAGAGGACACATGAGTGAAGGAGAGGGGCAGAGGGAGAGGGAGGAGCCGACTGCCCGCTGAGCAAGGAGACCAGCAGGAGACTTG
Organism: Vulpes vulpes; assembly: GCF_048418805.1. Lineage (NCBI taxonomy): Eukaryota > Metazoa > Chordata > Mammalia > Carnivora > Canidae > Vulpes > Vulpes vulpes. The sequence continues at coordinate 33,942 of NW_027325700.1, read as the reverse complement.
ATCCCAGGACCTCGGGATCATGATCTGAGCCCCTCAATATACACAGTTTTACTTGATTAATAAGATTTTCCTGGATGGTAAGAATACACAGTACAGTGAGAAAACATTGCAAAGATAAAATACATCAAGAATTATGCTTATATTTATAATTGTTCAATTTCTTAGTGGCTTATCCATCAAAATACAATTTGGAAGTATGTGTGCATGTGCACCTGTGTACAAATTTACTTCCTGTGTACTCTGCATTCTTTTCTGGTATAATGTATGGAAGCTTTCGCTAAGCCTTTTAAAATCTTTTCTACTTTTACATCAAAACTCCTTTTGGGGATAGGAGTTTGAAAGACCCCATGAACATGCAGGAAATTCATTATTCCCATTTCAAAATCAGGACACTGGGGCTCCTGGGTAGCTCAGTCAGTTAAGCATCTGCCTTTGGCTCAGGTCATGACCCCAAGGTCCTGGATCCAGCCTCCCATCGGGCTCCCTTACTCAGTGGGGAGCCTGCCTCTCCCTATCCCTCTATACTTCCCCTCCACTTGTGTCCTCTCATTCACTCTGCTCTGTCTTTCTCAAATAAATAATCTTTGAAATGTGTATTTAATAGGAATTTCCAAATTATGTATTTCTCCTATATTGAATCATGCTGGTGGGAATCAATAAAGTAGAGTTTGATATATAAAATTGTCTTCAGAAATCTCAGGTGCCAATTTTCAAAATGGAAAGACCACCATATATATGTCCCTGATGTTTGTGTTTCAAAGAAATGGAGAAGGAATGGAAGATGTGAATGAAGTTAATAGGACACAGGTATGAGGCAACCTCTAAGATGGATGATTTGATGATGTACCAGAGACCCTCCCCAAAGGCTAAATTAGTACACATTTTTCCCACCATCCTACAGTGTTGTTGTCCCTATGTTATTTAATGAGCTGAATCATCAGGATAATTTGATATAATTCAAATTAACAATTATATTAAATCAATGTAAATATTTGTAAGGAGCTGAAGTCAGTGCTTGGCAAATAATAAGCCATATGTAAGTGTTTATAAATCACATAATAAAATTAGATCCAGAGATCAATAATATTAGCTCTGGAGACCAAGCAGTTAGTTTCATGTGACAGTCTGAAGTTGTTTTATTGACAGAAGGCTCTTTCTTCTAGCTAATATACATTAAAGTGCCTAAAATAGTATTTGACATTTAAGGCATAATCATATAATAGAAGAGTATTAACTGTAAAATGTTTTGTGAAAGCTATTATTTTCAGTACTTTGCATATATTTTTTTTTAATTCCTGGAATTTCTATACATTTTTCTATTAGTTTCTTTGCAGCAGGGGTTATGATTTATCTATATTTCTGGGTCCTGGTATAAGTTAGAAATATATAGCCAAATAGCCTTGTATATTATCAAGTTAAAGCTCATTTGAGGGCTTACAATAGGTACATTTTAGCTTATATTTTTAAAAGTTTTAGTAATTGCATAAATATAGGGCTGATTGCAATTTATATTACAAAATGTATTACAGAACTACAAAATTATTTACAGAATTTTTAAAAAGCCTCACTTCATTTGTTATTTGGTAAGTTCTTTATTCACGAGCAATGCTGTGTGGAAAAACATGATGGCGTATAAAGCATTTGTAAGTCAATTGCCCACTCATTGTGGGCAGAGAAGGCAATTCCATACACAGAATAAATACTTATTCCAGTGAGAACAAAATGCAATCCCTTTCAAGGTAGAAGTGGTTAAGCTCTATAATCAGGTATCACTCAGTTCCTTATGAGAAACTCAGATCACATGGGAACCTGGTGGCTCACGGTTAAGTGTTCAGTCTTTAATAAGGCCTAGTAGCATCTGAGCTACTTTTCAAAATTAGAAGAGTTATTTATAAAAGATGGCAGAGCATTATTCAGAAATCCTCAGCTTCTTTGCTATGATTCCCATGGAGGTCTGCTAATGACTCCACACGCCACCACCTCCCATATATACCTGAAGCATCATGAGAGCTGTGATTCACATGACCCAGATATCTGAGCAAACCACATGGCAGCCTGGATATGCTGCATATCTTTCTCTTATTCAAGACACCACTCAAAACCAGTAGGTTTGGGGGTTACTTAGTAAGAGGATTGGACTGAATGTTCAAATAAGGTATATGTCTCCTTCAAAATCCAAACAAGCCTACTAGCCATTGTTTTTCTCTGTTCATAGTAGGAAAGATGTAATCCTTCATTTTCAAAGGATATCTCAACTTGCCCTAGATCACTGAACTCCTAATGGTTCACTAAAATAACAGCTTCCTGAGGTCTTGTGGAATTTGTTTCCTACCAACCCTTTGATTTGCACCTGTCTTAATAACATGTCAAAAGCATTTGCTACTTTCTCATCACCTAGTTCAATGATCAAATTATCACTAATGCAATAATCCAATGTGTTGTCCTATGGGATAGAGTGGAACTATTCTTGATAGATAATGACAAAGGAATGTAGAATTTTGGAAATTCTGGGTAAGAGAGTGAAGGTATATCACTGGCCTTGTCAGCATAAAGAGAGCCATTTCCAATGGTCTTCATTAAGAGGTACAGAATAAATAAAACATCATTGCATGAGAATTTACCAAACTTAGCAATATCACCAATTCAGTTCAGATAATTCTTTCTTGTTGGCTGCTTCTGTGCATTGTAGGATTTTAGCAGTGTCTTTGGCCTCCAACAGTAGCAACCCTCAGTTATAACAACTCAAAGTATCTCCAGAAATTGCTCGGTTTTTTCCCTACTGGGAACATCTTATGACAAAGCTATGGTGATGGGACGCCTGGGTAGCTCAGTGGTTGAGCGTCTGCTTTTGGCTGAGTTCGCGATCGTGGGTTCCTGGGATAGAGTCTCACATCAAACTCCCCGCAGGGAGCCTGCTTCTCCCTCTGCATATATCTCTGCTTCTTCCTCTGTGTCTCTCATAAATAAATAAATAAAACCTTTAAAAATAAATAAATAAATTGTAGACTTTACTCAGAGTTCACCAGTTTTAGCTCTCACATCCTTTTTCTGTTCCAGGATTCAATCCAGAATGTCATGTTGCATTTAGCAGCCATGCATTAGTCTCCTCCAATCTGTGAAAGTTTCTTGGTCTTTCCAATCATGATGGGAAATTTTGAGGAGGAATGGATATGTGTTTTGTAGAAAGGCCCTCAACTTGACTGTTTTCTGAGGATTAGACTGGGGATTATGGTTTTGGGGGAATAATACCCAAGAGGTGAGTGTTTTTCATTGAATCATATCAAGAGGAATAAAATATCAACAGAACTTATTATTGGTTGTGTTAATATTGATTAAGTGGGTAAGTGGTGCCTGCCATCTTTCTAGTTTTCTGTTGTGTTTCAATTAGATGATTTTAGTTTGAATTTATTATGAATGTATATCTTTCTTGAAAATGTGCTAAATATTTTATCAAAATAATTTACTAATTTCCTAGGTTTCATCTCTTTGCCAAGAACCTTTGAAAGTCATATTTTACTTTATTTACAAGCTAAAAAATTACTTCATATATTTCATGGATGCTGATAGAGGATAGATTTCTGAGTCAGAAACAAAGGATTTTATCACTATGGTCCAGCAAGGCCCATGAGAATTGTATTGTGTTGGTTCCCTTTCTCCTAAACACGTGATGGAGAGGGCCTAGGCAGATGACACACTGAATCTCAGCTACAGAACCCAAATCTTTTATGGTATGGGGTGAACCTGACTCTCCTTCAACCCAGATGGATGAATTATCCTTATTATGCTGAGCAGCATATAAACTTTCTCTTTGCTCCAGCAGAAGTTACTAGCTCCACCTTGTAAGACCATTTGTTACGAAACATCATTGAAAAGATAATCTGGAATAAAGATTATTAGTGTTTCTTCTTGTGTGATATACAGAACAAGAGAGACCTATGATGAATCATCTAGCAACAATATTCATCCATGGTTCCCATATTTTCTTGGCTCCAGAAGCATTTTCCCATGAGTGCACCCCTGTCAGCCACTCTGATTAATTTTACTCACAGGGTCCAGGACCAAATTTGTTCAATTTTCCTTGTATAGTATTTAGTTAAGTTTTTTTGTTTTTGTTTTTGTTTTTTTTTTTAGTTAAGTTTTATATCAACAGGAATCCAAAGAGCACAATGGAGCTTATCCACACTAATAACCTCAACTATACCCTCTAACATCCTGGATCTAACCAGTTAAGCAAAGGGTCAGGCCTTTTTTCAGAAGTTTCTGTATGGACTTTCACTTGGTCTGAGACATTATTTCAGGTATAGAAGAACATACAGCTTCTGCCTGGAACCATAAGGAGGAAGACTAGGACATTTTTCTCATAAGAAACCCTAGTCAGTGAGTTAATATAGATCTAAGGCCTTTGGGGGCCAAGATAGTATCACAGATCAGTGCAGAGAAAGTGAGGCAAAATTTTTTACTTACCCACCCATTGGATGATCTCAATTGTAGAGACAACTGCCCATAGGGTAAACAAAAAGAATGATTCAGCATCCACTGAAGTATCTACATAGTTTACTCTGGTCAGTTAATACATGTACAGAGATTTCCTTAAATTCCTTGAAACTGTAAGTCTTCCAAACTTTCCTGAGAGTCTGTGGTGTGTGTGTGTGTGTGTGTGTGTGTGTGTGTGTGTTTGTGTGTGTGTGTGTGTGTGTGTGTGTGTGTTGAATATAAAGCTCAGGGTTCAGGAAGTTTACAACTCTGTCATACTCTTAACTTCTTATTTGGGCAGGGCTACAAGGTCACCCAGGGATGAGAGACTAGAGTCTTCTTCTTTTGTGGGCTTATCCACAGTCCTGCATATGCCTGTAACTGTCTTGTCTTCCAGGTGTACATAGGAGCTTTCAAAGTACTTTATGGATATCTCATTCCAGAGATCTTCTTTCTACAGTTTTGGTCAGACTCTTGTTTACCCCAACTAGTCTAAACCTCAAGAAGAGGCTGCATTAAACAAGTGATTTGGGGGGGAGCAAATTCTTGGGATATGGTTTTTCCTATTCAGCAAGATCACCTTTCCAGAGATCTGCAAGACCTATTGACTAGTGACACAGTTCTGAGGATGGGAATTTTTAAGATCTCCAGTCTCTTACTCTCTCTTTTGGTGGTGGCCAGGCTGTATTAACAGCTACCATGGTGATGAGACTGCTGGCTCTGAAGAGTCTATGAAGCTGGGGAAAGAAGGATGAGAACAAGCAAAGTTAAAAAGCCCCAAATTCTGGGAACCTGGGTGGCCTAGTTGTTTAAGTAGCTGACTCTTGATTTCGGCTCAGGTCATGATCTCAGGGTCTTGAGATGGAGCTCCAAGTCAAGTCCCATGTCAAGCTCTGCATCAGGCTCCATACTCAGTGAGGAGGAGTCCACTTGAGGATTCTCTCCTTCTCTCTCTGCCCCTCCCCTGTCCCCACTCTCACTCACACACAGGTGCTCTCTCTCTTTTTAAAATAAATAAACCTTTTTAAAAAAGGCTGCAATCTGCTGTTTGCCCTGAAGTTAAGCAGCTTTTCTTGAGTAAATGATCCTCTGTTGTTCTTTTTTTTCCCCCCAAATTCATTCAATACCCAGAGTTTTGAAAAAGTAAATTTTGAAATATGGTCAGCATTTTGAGTTTTTTTTTTTGTTGTTGTTGTTGTTGTTTTTTAAGATTTTATTTATTTATGAGAGAGAGAGAGAGAGAGGCAGAGGGAGAAGCAGGCTCCATGCAGGGAGCCTGATGTGGGACTCAATCCCGGGACTCCAGGATCATGCCCTGGACCAAAGGCAGGCACTAAACCACTGAGCCACCCAGGGATCCCCTGGCCTTTTGATTGTTTATGTTAAATAGCAGATTTACAGAAGATCTCATTCTCATTCTCTGAGTTTTGATTTTCCTATGAGAGGTTCTGTTGTAATTACTTTTCAGTGTCTGGTGATAGTTGCTTTATATATTCTGTTGTCCAGTGTTTTTAGTTGAAATCAGTAGGAAGGATATGCTGGTATATGATCACTCTGTCTGAAGTGAACCTGGAAACTCTACAGTATGTGCTTTATTCAGTCAAAGCAGGAACATTATATAACAGACTCAATCTATTCATCATTGACTCATAACAACAACAAAAACCTTATTTTTTATTTTTCAAAGCCCAAAATAACCAAGATTATTATAAATATGTTTATGCATTAAGTGTAATTATACTGAAAGAATATTTTTTCCTTATAATACATATTTTATAACATATAATCAGTCAATGTTTAATATCAAAATAATTTTAGTTCATATAAATGCTTTGATTTGGTTATTAACAAAAATGTGCATACATATGTATGTGTAACCAAATAAAAATTTTGTTGGACTATATAAAAGGTCCACATTAGACATTGCCTTTAAAGACAGTTTTACCATTCCATTTCTGGTTGTTATTAAGTAAACAGTATTTTGAGAAAGATTTGTTAAGTGCAGGAGGATTTAAGGACAAATGCTCACAAACTCTTCATTTTCCAAGGTCTGAAAACGCTTTCTAAAAATATACATCCTATGTATACCACACTGTTGACGTATAAGGAAGTCTGTGTATGTCAGATGGGCATGTTGGAAGGATCACAATTTGAGAAACATTGAGGTACATGCTAGTTATGGTGCTACCCAAAACATTCTACAATGATGGCAAGGAAAATGTCCACAAACATACATATGTTATTTAATGTAACCTTAAAATTCATTTGCTTTCAATAAAATCTACATTTTAGTAATGGAAAGGACAATAATTAACTAAATATAACACTATATAAAGAAATATGTCTTAGCCAAAAATTTTACAACCATTGGTTTATTTGTCCTTTTCAATAACCATTTAGAAGGAAAAAAATGATTTCCTATTCAAAAATTCTAGAATCTCAGGTGCAAAAGCATAATAGTAGAACACAGTAGTGGTGTGTCTACCATAGAGCCCAACAAATTAATATATTTCTCTATATTTTACAAATTTAACATGATTCCTCTAGGATGTTTCAAAAAACATTGTATTTAAGTGCCCTGATTATTAATAAGGGAGCCACATATAACCATAAACAATATTTTGTGAATACTATTTTTATTCATAAGCAAAATGGCTTATTGCAAAAGGAAAATGAGAAATGGGATTCATAGGAGGTGATGTTATCATTTGGTACACTTTATTTCTGGCATTACAAATTATATAATCTCTCTCCACCTAGACAAACATGAATTATTATAGTACCATTTTGATTATTTATATATTTATTTGAGAGAGAGACAGAGAGAGAAGGAGAGAGAGAGAGAGAAAGAGTTCAAGCAGGGGAGGGGCAGAAGGAGAGGGAGCGAGAATTGCAAGCCAACTTCACACTGAGCAAGGAGCCCAATTTGGGACTTGATCTCATAACCTGAGCCAAAACCAAGAGTTGGATGCTCAACCAACTGAGCCACCCAGTGGCCTGATCATTATTTAAATTAAGATACTTTAAACTTGGAAGAATTAAGAATGTTTGTCCTTACGGGAGAAATGGAATGTATATACTGAAACAAGTTGGAAATTACTGTATTTCTAATTTTATGACACAAAAGTAAAACTATAATCAGAAATTATCAGGAGAAGTTAAAATATACCAAGTATTTTGGCCTGAATATCTATCTATCTATCTATCTATCTATCTATCTATCTATCTATCATCTATCTATCTATCTATCTATCTATCTATCTATCTATCTATCTATCATCTATCATCATCTATATATATCTGTTCTTTATTGCACTATGTTTTTGAGACACAAACTTAATTTTAATTTCATAAATGTGGTGAAATCTTAAAAACTATTTCTCTAAATGCTTCTTTTGGTTTTTTATTATACTTTTGGTTCTATTCTAGAGCCTGAATGCTTTGTCATCTCTCAGCAGTTGAGCGACTAAATTAAAGGAATTTTAGGTGAAAGAAGTGATAGTTTTTCCATGCTCTTGGGTAGACATCAAAGGAAGAGGGCTTTATTTGATTCCCTGTGATTTTCTTCAGGTTTTGCGAGCCAACAAGTATCATCAGAGAACAAAACTTCCAGTTCAAAGTGAAGAAGCAAAAAAGGTCTTCACTACCAAATAATGTTCTCAAACTGAGGAGAAAAGTTTTGAAAGGGATATTAATAGATCTCTCCAAACAAAACTGCTCTGAATGAAAGAAAATGTTTTCACTTTACAGAATTTTTTGAAATTATGAGAATGCGATGTTTGCAGGCAAACGTATGGCAAAAGCATACTATTTTCTGTAGTTGTCAAACAATTGTACCAAGGAGAAGGAGTGCCTCAAGGAACTCATGAACCAGTAACTAAGTGAAGACAAGCACAGCTGATTCCAGTTTTAGATGCAGTTTTCTGCCCTGGAAGCACACCTTTGGGGAGAAAAAATAGAGGAATTCTTAGTTTCACATATGTGAGGAATTCTTAGTTTCACATTTGTGAAGCCTCTTCCCAGACACTGCCAGCCTGGCATTCTCCTTGTTGCTATCAATAATCAAATATGACTGTTTTTAGTAATATAAGGACAGTTGGGTAGAGTGATTGAGGATAGCTACTATTCCTAAAGCTTTCTGTTTCTTCAGTCTGACTCAGAGCAAATATACAAGAGACAGTAATGAAGGTATATAATGCTCTTAAGAGGTCATCAAGTTGATGTAAACAAACCCATATATAATTGAAGATATGAAGATTTGAATTGTAATTATTAATAGTCACTGACGTGAGGCCATGTTCATCTGTACTATTGCATCATTTCGTTTTAAATATAAATGCTATTAAATGTTCTTCTTAGATGAATGGAATGAAATAAGTCCAATTTCTTACCTTATGCAGGTAATCTATAAAGTAGTTCAAGACACTCTGTCATTTAGGATAGTTCTGTCCCACATGCTAAAAAAAAAATCTAATGTCTTATTCAGCAGTTATATGTAAAGTATCCAACAAGTGATATGGCCTAGGCACTGAAAAACCACAGTGTGGTACAGCCAATCACAATGGTCCTGGCCCAAATGACCGGCAGGACCATACCAGAGTTATACCACACCAGGTGGTGTGTCAGCATTGGTCGTCTTGAAGTATCTTTGAGTTCCCAAGGGCTCACATTTTGATAGTCAGCTCCAAATTTCTAATGTTGCACAATTACTGCTTCCTATGCTCTTTTGTGGCTTTTCATATATTTTTGACAAATCTGTATTAGTCAAATAACCAAAGGAGAAAATGAATTTGTTAGGTGGCTATTAGTGTACAGAATATCTGGATCTATGGGTAGTCTTGAGAACCAAGTATCAAGAGCCAAGAAAAGAAGTAAAGTAACAAATCAGAGCTGCTGGTTAATGGATGGCCCTGCTGCCATGCAACCATGAAGAAGTTTTGAGCAGTGCCTGTGTCTATGTATTACCTGCTGAGGTTCCAAGGTGCTGGGCTGAAGCTTTTTATTATTTTTTTTTTTCTGAACTTCGGTTCACTGGAACTTGCATTATTACACCAGAAAACCATTGGTTTAAAATTTAATATTATACTATCCTGCTGTTAAAAAGTCCTCACACAATTTTTCCATCCTTACTCTATACTCTTCCCAACCTGCTAGATCACCTTTCCTTACCCAGAACTCTTGTACACTTATAACAAATTTTGAGCCTTATTCTAATTCTTTCCTTTAAGACTCTTCATTTCTCACCTCATGGATTTTCTCATTATTTTCCTGAAAATAGATACTTACATATATATTTAAACACATAAAGTCTTTTTCTTCCCCCAAATGAACTTTCTTCTTTGTTAAATCGTGTTAGTTTTCCCATCATAAAGTGAGATACTTAGTGATAGTGTAGGTTTCCTAACTTCCTAGTGCTAGTGTAGGATTTGGGGCCTGTGTGTGCCCTGAAAATACTTCCAGTGGGAAATGGTATACCATGGGGTAGGGAATGATGTTTTGTCAATTCTTCATAGTAATGGTCATTTATCCCTACATCTGTTGATGAAACTAATAGTAAATTTCTTTAAACCCTTCATGTCCAGGAGTTTGCAAACAATAAAAACGTCTATATTTAAATATTTAAAATAATTTTTAGTCTACTAACATGTACAAAGTTAAAAACACACGTTTGAGAGCAACAATTATAAACATTTAATATTAAATATTGCATTTAAACACTTTGTAATAGGAAAACATTTATTAATTGCTTATTTGTATATGATACTAAGCTAGGAGAAACTTAAAAACAAGAGAACTAACATGATCTGGGCCCAATTAGTCTGTGAATGATTAACTTGCTTGCTTTGAGCATGGTGCTAATGAGGCCCAGACCCCAGGTTTGATCTCCTCATGGGCTGGTTAGTTTGGCTCTTTGCCATTGCCATGTATCTCCTTTCTAACTTCCATAAGGAAGTCTGACACATAGGTCACTGGTCATATGGACAAACAAGATAGAGAGTATAGACGTACATTTCCAAATTTATCAACTCAATTGGAAAAATGAAACATGCACTCTTTTAGGGGGAAGTCAGTCATCTTCACTCAGCAACACACGTTGACTTCTAATAGTATAGCCATTATCAAAAATGAACAAACCCTCTTTATGTAGAATGCTTGACAGAGTGTAAACAGTGCCTTCAGGTATGCTATAACATTATTTATAAGCATCAAAAGATACTTAAACTCTGTACATCTATCCATCTCATCTATATGCCAGTAGGACACTAAAAAGTAGAAGATAATTTGAGACATATACTTCAACAAGGGGACTAAAACAATTAGTTACATATAATTTAATTTAGCTATACCTCACTGTTTAGATGATTTTTGTTTATGAAACTTAGTCATACTTGGTTTGCTTCAGTTTCAATCTTTTTTATATTTTTTTATTATTTTTTTAGAGATGTTGGGGGAGTGTGGGAAGAGAGGTAGAGGCAGAGAGGGAAGGAGAAAGAGACTCAAGCAGGCCCCACATCCAGCGCAGAGACTGATGTGGGTCTCAATTTCATAACGCTGAGATCATGACCTGACCAAAATCAAGGGTTGGAGGATTAACCAGGCACCCAGTTTCAATCTTTAAAAATTTTTTTTGTCAATGTCAAAAATTGTTTTAGATGAACCCTCCTTAAAGTAAAGCATTCTGCAGTTTTGTTCATTTTTATACAATAAATCAATAAATGAATATGTGAATTGGAGCACAAAAAATACTCCAAAGGTTGAAAGCTAGTTGTCTTGAAATTTCTATCTCTGTCAAATGATTTTTTATTGCATATGTGCTAGCCATTCTCCTAAACTCTCTATATTCTTGCATATCTTGCCTGAGGAAATTGTATGGGTCTTTAATAATAGTAGGATAAAATCAGTATGTTATTGCTTAAAAAACTTATTTTGGACATTTATGAGTTCTGTAACTTATGGGGAGCTGAAAACAGGTACTTAGCCAAATAACTTAGGTTAAAATAAAATATTATTTTAAAGTTAAAATCATTCCCAGGGTTTTGAGATACTACGCTAGTTTTGTTTTTTGTTTTTTGTTTTTTGTTTTTTGTTTTTTTTAATTTTCTGAAGCCTGAAAAAATGGTTTACTTCCGCATTCATTAATTTCTGTACCAGATGTATTTTGATAATTAATGGGGGGGGCTATAATTTTTTTATTAATCATGAGTAGTTTATTAGGGCTTTCTTTATATATAGTTCTGGTCAATAAAAATTCATCTTTGAAAGATTTATTAAGGTTGACTAAGGAATTAGTACTCAGATTGATGAAAAGTGATTCAGAACTGCTTTACATGGACTAGACTATTTTTAATGATTTCTTTCTAAATGCACTTTCATCAAAAAATAAATATCTTGGGCAGCCTGGGTAGTTTAGCAGTTTAGTGCCGCCTTGGACCCAGAGCCTAATCCTGGAGATCTGGGATCGAGTCCCACATCGGGCTCCCTGCATGGAGCCTGCTTCTCCCTCTGCCTGTGTCTCTGCCTCTCTGTGTCTCTCATGAAAAAAATAAATAAAATATTAAATAAATAAATAAATAAATAAATAAATAAATAAATAAAAATATCTTACTCCTAACATAATTACATAATTTTAAAAGAAAATATAGTGGCGAATATAATTTAATTATAATAAAGATAATGCTGGTGTGAGCTATACATAGGATACAAGTTTGTAAGCATTGCTGCTTTCTACATTTTTTATGTTTCTTTTGATCATCAGGGGAAATTCATTTTATTGGGGATGCAATAGGGAGGTTTTTATAGTGCAAAGCCCCTGTATGCAAAATTCAGAAAGAAGATATGATGTTATGGTAATTAAAGGATAATTCAATTATTTCTATGATTTCAATTATTATATTTTTAAGAGATTGGTGGGGGTTTGGGACCAAGGAGGAGAGAGAGAGAAAACCCTAAGCAGGCTCCACACCAGCCTGTGACAGAGCTTGGTCTCCCAGGGCTTGATCTCCTGACCCTGAGATTATGACCTGAGCTGAAATCAAGAATTGGATGCTTAACCAGCTGAACCACCAAGTGCCCCTCAACTATCATTTTTAAAACATGGTTGGTTATAGGGACACCCTGGTGGCTCAGCAGTTAAGTGTTGCCTTTGGCCCAGGGCGTGATCCTGGAGACCGGGGATTGAGTCCCCCATCGGGCTCCCTGCATGGAGCCTGCTTCTCCCTCTGCCTATGTCTCTTCCTCGCTCTCTCTCTGTGTCTTTCATGAATAAATAAATAAAATCTTTAAAAAAATGGTTGGTTATAGTGAAAGGAATAAGAATTACACAGGGCTGTGGTGCCAGCACTTACTGGGCAGTTCAAAGTGGGCAGTATCAAGTTGAATAAGAAAACACAAATATCCAGTTTTCAGAACTAAGGCATTTTGACACATCTTTTGAGATCCCAGAGAACTAATAAAGAGTACTTTCTCTCTTCCATTCACTTTGAGACTTGGCAGTAGTTCCTGAATGTATTTCTTGGAAGAGATTTTCACTTTCTTTTCTTTTCTTTCTTTCTTCTTTCTTTCTTGCTTTTTGAAGACATGTTTAAAATGTTAGGGGCAGCAACAAAACAATATATGAGAATACTGGATTGGTTAATCAACTTCCTCTCTCTTACATGTTGAAAATAAAAATTATGATCACAAAAGGAGTGGATTTCCTCTAGAAGTCATAATTTGTTTAGAATGTCTTCTTTGATCCCCCATGTATAGTTATCTTGTGTTCAGTCCCTGAGTCCAACAGATCAATTCTAGTAGAAGCAGCACTTTCACAGCAATGAGCTCAAAGAGCAAAGTTGCAAGCATAAGAACAATTTTTGTACTACATTTGCAGTTTTCAAGGAAGTTGAGGGTGAACATGTAACTTGCAAAAGTATTTGTTGATATTTAATATCTGTCATCAGGATTATGTCATTAGCCACATGCAAAACCAAAAACAAACAAAAAAACTGCTGAAAAAACATTAGCACTTACTTCAAGCTTTAGTAGTTACATTAATACGATGATGGAAGGTGAGACATCTGAATTTAGCTATCATTCTGTAAAACATGGATACACTTAAAACAAATCGGCTGTTCTAAACTGCTCATATTTTATTGCAAGTTTTTTATGCATTTATAAAAAGTGAAGGGATAGTAGGCAATGAGTTGGCTTCATTAGTAAAAGAAGAATTTTAAACACTTAAAAGATACCAATTTTATACTATCATATGATGTTTCAAATAGAGAAAAATAGTTAATTACAATGATTATTTGATGTCTTAATCCAAGTTATTAAATTTGAATGGTATATTGAGTTAGGGATTTAACATTAAATATTAAATTTTTACTCGCAGTTGTAAGAATACTAATTTCCTGAGAGCACAGCATCATGTCACAAACATTATTCTTGCTGAATTACAAAAGCGTTGGAATAAAATTGTGCTTGGAATTGGTGGTGATGCACACAAAGCTCATAATTTTGTCATACAAATTGTAATACTCTATCAATTTAAATATAAGCTTGTTGTTAAAATTTACAAACATTTCTATGTATACACAGCTATAGCAAATAAACAATAAAAATTAAGTGATGAAGCTGTTATTATTACAAAAATGTCTGTGCCATGGCAGTAAATGTCATTTCTATTTGCTACTTATTATCAATTAAATTTCGGAAGTGGTTTTGCATTGTAATTATTGAAAAGCTTTCAAAATGAAAGATATTAAAATGTATTCCTTTAAAAAATAAGAAAAAAATATGTACCATGAGAGGTTGATCTGTTTACAAATATAAGCTTGAAATTTTATTATTGGGGTTTGGAATACTTCATGTTGTGGGATAATTTCTTTATGTATCTCCTATATTTATTGGTTATGTTTGCATTCTGTACTGGAAAAGAATGCATTTGAATGGGATTCTAATTTCCAGCATCTATATTTGCCCAAACATTCAAAACAATAATAAACTTTAAAAACTTATTTTATAGGGTTACCTGGGAGCTCAGTTGGTAAGTGTCTGCCTTTGGTTCAGGTCATGATCCCAGGGTCCTGAGATGGAGCCCTGCATCTGGCTCTCTCCTCAGTGAAGAGCCTGCTTCTCTCTCTTTTTCTGCCTGCCGCTCTACCTACTTGTTCTCTCTCTGTTAAATAAATAAATAAAATTCCTTAAAAAATAAAAAAAAACTTATTTAATAAATTTTAACTCATAAAAATATTTCTTGAAGAGTTTTATTGAGAATGGAGACCAAAAAATGATGGGACAAAGTATTTACACGTTTTATAATGTAAAAATAATTATAATTGAGAATCTTCTCCACTTAGTATTATTTCCTCTGAGCTTATTGGATATTTCAACATCTGTTGGAAGACTTTACTCAATTTAAAATATTATGAGCTGAATAGGCAGTCATATGAAAAGTGCAGCATAGGGAAAATAATCAATTATATTGTAATAAAATCTATTATGACCTGAAGGAGAAAAATCAATTGAAGACAATTATTTTTAATTTTTTAAACATAAAATAAAAGTTTGAAGAAGATTATATGAGTTTTATAAATTACAAAAATAGAGCATATTTTTAAAATAAAATTCCAAATAAATAACAAGTCCATTGTATTAAGGACATTTATATATATTTATATATATATAGTTTATATATAGATGTATAAATATATATATTAGATATAGTATATATATAATATACACACTTCAAGAATAATGATTCTGCAATTCTGCTTATGGTACTTTTAAATTAATGTTCAAATAAACAATAAAAATGACCCATTTTTCAAAATTTAATGTAGGCAGTTATATTTTATTTTTAAAATAAAAATAAGAAAGAACCTTATCTTTGAAAATAGTTTTGAAAATAACTTTTGAAGATCCATGGTAAAATAAAACATATCACCAATAAATAACTATTCAATAAAATGTATGATTTAAATTATTTTAACACACTTTCTCATCAAAAATATCTTGACTTGGATGATACATTATATAATCACAATATTCTTAGTCATCACTTCCTCCAGCAGGGTCTAAATTAAGAGCCAAGGTACCTGATGGAATATTTGAGACAATATTTGCTCACAAAGTGTAATAATCAAACTTTGAGCACTACACAGTTTTAGAGAAGGAAAAACTGAGTAGACTATAACAGATGAAACAAAGTTAATAAACAGAGAGAGAAAAAATTTGGAATTAGACTAAAAAATATTGTCAAAGAGATGAAGGACCATATGTGTAAAGCTAAGAAAGAAGGAATCATAAAGAAAAGCCAACTGTAAATAAAGTCTATGAGAAATAGTGAGGCTGAAATAGAAATTTAGTGGATGGATTGAATACTCTGCATGGGCCCAAAATAAATGTAAGCATTAGAATATTGGATTAAAATCTTTCAGAGACCACTGGGAAGCAACAAAAAATAGAAATATTAAAAGAACATTAAAAAAAAGTATGGGTGATAAGATAAAACAGAAGTGCTGTGATACCTAAATTAAGAGACTCCACACAAAAGCAAAAGTGGCAGGAAAGAGAAGTGCCTGAGTTCTGCTCAGGTCGTGGTCTCAGGATTAAGTCCCACATGTGGCTTCCTGCTCAGTGGGGAGTGTACTTCTCCTTCTGCCTCCGCATCTCCACCCTGCTCCTGGGCTCTCTCCCTCTCTTTCTCAAATAAATATATTTAAAAACTTAAAAAAAAAAAAAAAAGAATGGCAGGAAAGAAAATATTTAAGGAAATGGACTCATGGAACTTCAACTCAGAGTTTTTCCTAGTTAAAGAAAAGTGAATTCAGATCAAAAGGTTTCCGAAGCTGCCATGCAAAATAGATTTTAAATTTTCTTCATATAGACACATTATATTAAAACTAAAGATTTAAAAGATAAAATCTTCCTGAAAGAAAAAGCCAATCATCCATGAAGAAATAAGATACAGATTTATATCAATTTTCTCATTAGCAATAGTTGGGTAAGCAGGAGAATATTTTCACAGTGCTGCAGGAAAAGAAACTCTAGTCAAGATATATATATATTTTTTATCCCATGCAACTACTGTTTAAAAGTGAAGACAAAAAAAAGAATTTAAGCATACAGAGTCTCAGGAATTTTAAACTCATATAAAGACTCTCTTGGAAAATAATCTTGGATGAGGTAGTCGAATAAGAAAAATAAGTCCAGAATTCTTCAAGATAAATGGCTATGTAAGATATGCCAGTTGTGTGGTTTCCAACACTCTTCTATCTTTAAATATATCAAATGCAATGTCTTTTCTTGACTAAAACCTGACTGACAGGTCAGAAAACAAAAACAAAATCCAAAAAAAAAAAAAAAGATCCAGAAGATATAATGATGAAAAAATGAAAAACATTTTCATTATTTTTCATAACATGAAAAATATTAATCTTGCAATGCTATCTCACAATTATTAAGCAAAACTTTATAGAATTTGGGTGAAGAAAGTCATCTATGCCATCAAAATTTTTTTTTTCAGGGCAGCCCTGGTGGTGCAGCAGTTTGGCGCCACCTGCAGCCTGGGGTGTGATCCTGAGGACTTGGGATCGAGTCCCACATCAGGCTCCCTGCATGGAGCCTGCTTCTCCCTCTGCCTGTATCTCTGCCCCCCTCTCTCTGTGTCTATGAATAAATAAATAAAATCTTTTAAAAAATATTTTTTTCATATAATGATAGATTGATAGAGTGAGTAAAAGTTAAGAAAAATATTTAACAGTTAATCACAGAGGATAGCTATAAAGATGGCTTATGGTCTGTACAATAAAAATCTATCAAACATAATTTGTGTAAAGAGAAATTTGTGAAACACATTAGACTTGAGTGAAGAAAACCTATTACACGTCAAAATTTAACAGATACAACAAAAAGTATTTACAAGGAAATTTATAACTATAAATACATGTATTAAAATAAATGCAAGTGACTAACAATTGAGTGATCTTATTGGAATAAAATAGAAGAAATTTTTTAAAAATAAAGATAGACATAAGTGAATAAGTGCATTGAAAATGCATAAATAAATTAAAAATAGAAAAACTATCCTACAGGTTAAAAACCTGACATTGACAAGAAATAGGGTAAGAAGGAAAAATAAATTACTTATAATTATAATATGAACTTAATCTTGTTTCTATTTGCTTCTTTCTCTAATATGTATTAGAAATATGCATGTAGAAATATGCATGTTAGGGGTGCCTGGGTGGCTTAGTTAAGCATCTCCTTTGGCTCAGGTCATGATCTCAGTGTCCCAGCTGGGGTCCTAGTATTGAGTCTGGTGTTGGGCCCCCTGCTCAGCCTGCTTCAGCCTTCCTCTCTCTCTTGCGCAAATAAATAAATAAAAAATTTAAAAAACGATATATGTCAAATATATTTTCATAAGTATGTATACATATATAATTCCCAAAACACAGCAGACATTAAAGCAAAAATAATATATGAAATTGATGAGTTATACAGTTGAAAAAATATAAATATCTAAATTTTAAAAAGAATGTAAAATTTAAAGTTGATATAAGAAAAAAAGAGAATGCCAAAAACCATTAATGTAGTTAAAATAGGAATAAAGGATTATGCAATTAGTAAGCCTAAGTTAATAAATATGAAGGATGATTTTAGTATAATTTTTATGGTCATTCATTTATTTCGTTATTTCTTAGTTGTAGAAAGCAGAAATTGACCTGGTATTTAAATGTACTGATTATATTAAGCTTCCTTCTCCAGATCAATGGAATTTATTACTTTTGGTGAAGAGTGGGCTGATCAAAAATGGTAGCAGGTCAGTTTTTTCCCCATTCGCATGCCATTGTATCACATTTGTTTTTATTCGCTCTGGCCCACTGTGCTGATTCACCCTTACTTACCCTTTGGTCAAGTATGACCATTTCTAAATTTGTCCTAAAATATTTGCACTAAGGTGAATTCATCCCACCTGGTATTTGTGGTCTTTAATTTTCTTCCATGTGATTTTTCTCTGTGCATTTTTCTTCTGAGCTTAACCCTATTTGTACTTGTTACTGTCTCTAACATATATTCGGGTAGAAATGTTAGACTAGCATTATAACTCTTAGGGGTTACCCACAGAAATGTGAGGTCAAATAGTTATTTAAATATAACTCAATTATTCACCAACAAATTTAGGGACAATAAATATTATGTAAGAGATGATCTGTTAAATGACATTTTTTGTCAAATGTTAGGATCCCAAGAGAAATGCATCAAATTATGAAATTATATAACAGTTTTAAACACGACGAATGTGTTCTGCAAGCGGAGTTTCTGTGCTACTTCATTGTTCTGTTAATTGCAGGTTAAAGACTAAAATAAAGTTATTGATATGACATTCCCTTTCCGACACTGAACACTAGGTACACGCGGAATATGGTCCTGTGGTGAACTGCCTCTATTTTTTCCCTTGAGGTTTGTCCCCATAGTATTAACTTAAAATTCTCATCTTTAAATGTATATATTTTTTTGAGAATGGATATAGAAGGAGCATCCCAGAATTTTACTGTTCTACTGCCCATATGTTTTTCTTTCTTTTTTTTTTTTTTTTGAGATCATGATTCTTTTTAAATGGATGAGTTATTTAGAACATCAAGTTGTGAGGATAAACTCCATTTGTAAGAGAAAACAGAAGAGCAGAGGTAGTCTTGAAGCTGAGGAACAGTTTTAATTTGTAGCAGAATTTGATTAACTTTGCGCTGTTCTGTAATCTCCTATTTCTCTTTCCCTGTGTCAGAGACCTCACCTTCCTGGCATCTGGGCTTGTGCAGCTTCTTGAAGCAAGCATCAGTGAGATGCCCTGGGATTTTCACACTGCTGACACCAATTTTGCTGGAAGTGGCATTCACAAATTTCTGGTGTGTTCTCTACAGAACTCAATTGAGGGCCAGAGGTCAGGTTACAAGCAGCAAGTCACTCCTCAGTGGCTTGAGGAAAACCACCCTCTTGACTCTTCGGGTGAGGATGACCAAAATGGTGCCGGGAGTGATGCTGGCTCAGAGTTTGCACACATGCTGACTGAGATTTCTTGCTGTGGCTCAACAGCTTTCCAGGCACATCTTCAGTAGAATAATATACCCAGGCGTTTTGCAAAGTTTAACCACTTGGGTACCACCATTCTTGTAACCAACAACTAGTTCCCTGACAGGAGCAAGAAACTTCTCCTTTGGCTTTTCAACTCTGGATTTGGCTGCTGAATATTTCCCCTTGTACATGGCCTTCCTGGAATACAGAGCCGATCCAGAAAATCTGCCTCCCTCCTCTGACTGGGACAGGGTTTTGGCTGCCATGGGGCTTCATCTTCTGTCTGCATTTTAGCCTTTAGGTTACCCTTCGAGACCCTGCTACCAGCATCAGCTTTCCTGTCTTTAGGTTTCTTCTCATTAAAATCTACTATCTCAGTTTTTTCACCAACTGTCTTGCTTGAGGATGGAAAAGAGCTTGAGGCCCTGTTTTTTTGACTGGTCAGCACTATAAGAGTCTATGCAAGATCTAGACTAATGACAATTGGAGAGAGGAAAAGGCTGTAGGGGGAAGCCCCTGCACCAAAAACCAGCCGCATTTTTGCAGGTGGATCTATATGTACTCTATTGGCATCTTATTAGTAAACCACCCCCAAACCGTGAAATACATGGATTTAATTGTTTTTGAATCTCTACACAGAAGTACTTCATAGTGAAATTGGGCACTCCATGGGCTATTGTAAAATGTGAGGTAAGTACACTTCTCATTAGATAATCAGCACCTGCTGTTTCAGGCAGCTTAGTTGCCTAAAAATAAATTAATTTAATTAAATTCGAATATAGGATACCTTCATCTTTCTGCACATTTACATGCTTAGGATGTCAAGCTTGAATGTGAATTCCAAAGGAAATTCTGTTGTATATTTTTTTTTGCAGAGAAGCAAAAGCTGCTTTTCCCATTCCTACTGTAAGCTGCTTTGAACATCATTTCCAATGAATGTGCCAATTTGGTGAATGGTGTGAGCCAAGGTTTGCTGATTTCAAAGCCAGCTCACATCACTGCAAATATTTCATTTCTGTTTTTTTGCATGCAGGATCAAAATGATGAAAGCTGACTTGTTCTCTTATGATCTAGAAAAGACTTAGTTTTGGGTCAAGAATCACTGACAACTTTACCAAATGTTTTCTTTCATGTTTTGTTTTCCCTTACTCACTCACTCACTCACTCACTCTCTCACTCACTCACTTACTCACTTGGAAAGCTTGAATTCATTATTACCAATCACTACATGTACCTAGCTCTACTCGGCTGGTAGTTTTAAGGATCAGAAATGTGGTATTGGAGTAAGGGACTGGCAAGGGCTATTCGGGGGTTGGCGATCAGGACAGGTCTCCAGCTTCAGGAAAGAGTTGGAACCAGAACACGAGGGCAAAAGCATAGTCATGAGAATTGAACAGTTATTATGCAGAGACAAAGATATTTAAGAAAAAGCAGAGCCCAAGTATATGAGCAACTCAGACCAATTAAAAATTTTTCCCCAATGACATGTCAGCCTACTGATAGCTGAATGTCTGTAAATACCTGTGCCAGTCCTGGACTTTACTTAATCCCTGTCCAACTACCTGCCCTGATAATATTTCTGGAATCCTGAATTACCTAGAGTTTCCAATTAAAAATGTGGATGTCACATCTATATTTCCCTTTATTAAAGGAAGTTGGAGTCCTATTAGTTTAAACAAAGGAACACAGAGGCTTTAGAGAGCTCTGGTTCCAGATGACGACATGGAAAGATCCTGAACTCCCCTCCTCCGCTGACACACCAAATCCACACCTAGTTGTGCAACCACTCCTCCTGAAGAAGAAAAAAACTCAGGTTTTAGAAATGTAACTATCATATAATAGGGATAAAATAATAGTACGAATTTAAGCTACCCTTATCTTCCCTGCCAAAAACAAAAACAAAAACAACAACAAAAAAACTCTGATGATGGAAAAAATATACTCCTATTGTTGTAAAACTTTTGCTCTGCATTTTGCCTTTTGCATGTAGACCTAACGTTCAGTTTTTTATTTTTTTTAACATTTTATTTATTTATTCATGAGAGACACACAGAGAGAGAGAGAGAGAGAGAGGCAGAGACGCAGGCAGAGGGAGAAGCAGGCTCCATGCAGAAGCCTGACATGGGACTCGATCCCAGGTCTCCAGGATCACGCCCCGGGCCAAAGGCAGGCGCTAAACTGCTGAGCCACCCGGGCTGCCCACATTCAGTTTTTTAACATGCAAATTGTTCCCTTACCACAGCTACATTCTCAACCTTCCTGTCCTTCCTTATACCATCTTCATTGGAGACATTGGGAAAGCATAATTCTTTCCCACCAAGTAAGCGATGCTTCTATCTCTAACCCCATCCTCTCTTTCAAGCTCCAATACTTTATCTCTAAACCAGCCTCTGCCACCCCCCCACCTCAAGCTGCCTCACAATGGCAGCTTATCATTTCTCTGTTTCTGACAAGTTTATTACATAAATAAATGCACATTAGGGGCAGCCCTGGTGGCTCAGCAGTTTAGCACCACCTTCAGCCTACGGCCTGATCCTGGAGTCCCGGGATCGAGTCTCACCTCCGGCTCCCTGCACGGGGCCTGCTTCTCTCTCTGCCTGTGTCTCTGCCTCTCTCTTGCTCTCTCTCTGTATCTTTCATAAATAAATAAATAAAATCTTTAAAAAACAAAAATAATAAAAGCACATTAATACACTTTTCATATTTAGGTGATTTTTTATCACAATGTCAAAATGGGCCTTCCTATGAAAGTTTAATCTTTCTTTGGCCACCTACACAACATAAAGATAGATGGGTCAGGTGATCGATTGTACAGGATGGATTCAGCTGTCTCTATCATGGTCCATTGGTTTGACAGATTTCTTTCTTTAAACTGTAGTTGTTATTTAACATAATAATACAATTGCTTTGGAAACATATGAAAGGGTTAAATATGCAAAAACGAAGGAAGGAAGGAAGGAAGGAAGGAAGGAAGGAAGGAAGGAAAGAAAGAAAGAAAGAAAGAAAGAAAGAAAGAAGAAAAAGAAAGAAGAAAGAAAAAGAAAGAAAGAAAGAAAAAGAAAGAAAGAAAGAAAGAAAAAAGAAAGAAAAAAGAAAGAAAGAAAGAAAGAAAGAAGAAAAGAAAGAAAAAAGAAAGAAAGAAAGAAAGAAAGAAGAAAGAAAAAGAAAGAAAGAAAGAAAGAAAGAAAAAAGAAAGAAAGAAAGAAAGAAAGAAAGAAGAAAAGAAAGAAAAAAGAAAGAAAGAAAGAAAGAAAGAAAGAAAGAAAGAAAGAATTGCCTGAACTTTTTGTGCTATCCATCCACTTTCAAACTGTCAACAGAAAAAAACAGAAAAGTAAAGTTGAGAAGAAAGAAGATAAGATCCCCTTCTCCTATCGTTGCTTAGAATTTTTAGAATTAGAAGATAAAGAGAAGGTACTTTAAAAATGATTTTAGACCCAGGGATTTGGGCTCTAGTCTCCCAACCTCTCTCCTATCTCAGTATTTCTCATTCTTGGCACTATTGACATTTTGGTCTGAATAATTTCTCGTGCATTGTAAGATGTTTCACCACATTCTTGTCCTCTACCTATTGGATACCAGACAATACTCTTGAACTGTGACAACCAAAAATGTTTTCAGGCTTTGCCAAATATCTTCTGAGGAGCAAAACCATCCTCCTTGGGAAATCACTGCTTCAGCTCAACGCAAGTGATGGAGAAGGCTGTGGCTTCAGCCCATTGTTCAAATGAATCCCCTAGGCATTTTTACATTTGTGGGTTTGGCCCCATCTCTCAGCTGACCCTTAGCTGATGAATTCCTTTAATGTTTAATGTCCCTTTTGCCCCTTCACTCCTCAAATCTGTAGGTGTCATGGCAAGGCTATATCCCCCAATTGTATTTGCCCTTCGAGGTCCCGTGGGACCCTGCAGAATGCTCCCCCTGTATCCTTGGAGAAGGTGTTTCTGCTCCTTCTCGTGTCTGCAGCTTACCCATACGCACAGATACACACATTCCCTCCCCCCTCTCTTTCTTTTCTCTTTCCAATTCTCCTTCCTTCTGTTCATTTAGCACAGGAGAATTTCAGCAATCCTTGTTCCAAGCACATGTATAAACAAAGAATGAAAACTGTTTCCTCTTCTTGAAGCCTTTACCAAACTTTCAAAATAAAATTCATAGAGCCCCCTTCCATGTCCCCAAAGTGGGAAGGCTTTCCATGAACAGCAATCTCTGCAACATGTCAACCATAGTATTATTTTCCAATGTTCATTCTATAGTAATTGGTAGGGATGAATGAGCAGGGTTAACGTGTGCCCTTTCTCTAACCGGCACCTCTCAACAATTCCAATTTCCGGTGGGTCTCTGAATTTAGAATGTTAAGTACTTAAAACAAGGTCCCGTCAGCTTACACCATAAGTCCAGAATACAAGAAACCACCCACATTTTGTTACACTGGATCAAAGATGATTCATGGGAGAGAAAGCAGTGGTTGCAAAGGCCCTTAAGGGCCATTGTCTTCTGGCATCTTAACAAACTCTGACTTCATCTTTGACATTTAACTGCTGAAAGTTTTCAAGCCCTGTGTCTTCTGCCCCACAACTGGCTAAGCTGATAAGAAAGGCTGGGTGCTCCCTCCTTTGGCACGAGTAGGAAGTTCCAACCATGCAAATCCCAGGCCCATTCATGGGAACATTCACTCAAGCAGATCCCCTAATTTCAAGAAAAGCCTAACTGGTCTCTTTTATCTGTTATCTCCAGGCTCTGCTTTTGGACCTGCTCGTGAGATAACCGTTTTTTTTTTTTGTTTTGTTTTGTTTTTTTTTTAAGAAGGCTTCATTATGTGAGTAATAAACCTTCCTGTATCCTCTCTCTCTGTTTTGTGGGGGTTTTTTTGTTTGTTTGTAAAAAATCACTTTTTGTTTAGGTATCCATGACATGTAACGTCATGTTGCTTTCAGGTGCACACATAATGATTCAATATTTGTATATATCATGAAATGATCATGATGCAGACTCCTGACCGCACTCCTGCCAAGGAAGAGAACCTGCCCCTGAAGCAAGCCCGGGAATCATCCTTATGATGATCCTTTGAGAACGTACCTTGCAGAAACGTAGTAGGCCTGGAGGGAGCTGACTAGTTCCCGGTGAAGACGGCCGCCTTGGAGCACTCCCATCCCCAGCTGAGGAAGCTCGACGGGGCGTCAGTTGTCCAACGTGTCGTGGAGGCCAAGCATCTGGGCAGGCAGCCCCAACTGGTCGAGGGTCTGACTAGGGGCCCAGTCACCCCACAGTGCAGCACATCCCTGGACAATGGAGGGAGCCGGTCCTGTCACGGCAGGGAGGTGCCCCTGGAGATCTGGCTGGAAGCCCTGGAGGAGGCTCCCCACATCCAGGACCCGCCCCGTCATCCTGTGCCATGGAGCCGGCCGGCAGGTGCATGTGCTCTGCCTGCCCAGGCCTCCCCACGCAAGCAGCGCGGCCTCCCTGAGGAGAACGCACACGCCGCGAGGACCCGCCAGATCTGGCGTCTTCGGCCCACGGCCCAGACCCGGGCGCTCTCCCCCGGACCGCCAGGAGCGTCTCGTGTGTCGACGAGACCCAGGACAGGCGGCGGCTCACGTCTAGGACACCGCCGAGGAGGGGCGCTGCGTGCGGCCAGCGTGCGTGACGTGCGTGCGTGACGTGCGCCTGACGTCCGGTACGCCGTGCGCAATGAGGTCACGCGGATGCCCACCGCGGAGCGCTGAGGGTGCGGCCGGGGTGTCGCCCCTGTGTCCTCTGCGGAGGGCTGAGAACCCAGCCGAGTGGTGGGGGCGTCTGTGGGCCCCAGCTGGAGCGGGGCCGCGTCGCGGAGGAGGCCCAGGAGCGCGTCCCCGTGTGTGTGACGGAAGCCGACCCGCTCTTCAGCGAGGCCCAGGCCTCCGTCCAGGCGGCGAGGCCTCTGCCGCGAGCACGTGGGAGCCCTGCAGGCCCTGCCCGGAGACCCCGTGGACAGGCCTCGCCGCAGCCGGGGACAAAGGCTGCAGGACGGCGTCCAGCTCTGGGGAACGTCCTGGACCAGCTGCAGGCGGCCTCGGGAAGGGGAAGTCGGCCCGGGCGGAGCTGCGGTGGCCCCGGGGCCTGGCGCACGGCGGCCGCGGACCCTCCACGCCCTCAACCACGTGGCGCTGCCCCTGTCGGGTGTGGGCCGGGTCCGTGCCAGCCGCTGTGCAGCGCTCAAGCTCGACGTCCTGCCCTGGATCCTGATTCCAGGACGTCAGAGGCCACAAACGCCTTCACAGCAGGTACTGATTGGGCCCGTGGGGGAGGGGACGGCGCACCACACCCTGCTGCTTCTTTTTCTTTTTTTCTTTTTCGTTTCTTCAGAGGGAAACTCAAACACCCTTTCTTTTCTTTCCTTTTCTTTTCTTATCTTTTCTTTTCTTTTTTTTCTTTTTTCTACCTTTTTTTTTTTTTAATGCACCAAGATGTTCAATTGTGTGAATAGTTCAAATGGATTTTCTCATATGGGAAGAGGATGAAGCAGGTGCACATGTTCTTTGAACAGAGGTTAGAAGGTAGGAACTCCTGTGTGGGGTCCCATAAGCACCCCCAGCTACAGTAGTACCATGGGAATAATAAGTTGGATGTGGTGAAGACTGTGAGGAAAATAAAAAAATAAAAAACCACTTGAATTGAATGTGGCATAATCGGGCTTAATATCCTACCCAAAGTTGAGGTGGCACCAGTGTGGGGGTACATCCCACTCCCACGGGGTGAGTGAAACTGGCTCTGCACGGAGGCTGGCGAGGGACCACTACCACAGGCTCTGGCGGCGGCCGGTTCCTTCTTCTAATGCCTTTTTTGGTAACTTGGTTCTGCTGCCTACTGGCAGGCTTTCACGTGAGCTGCTGAAGGACGGTTTGTGCTTTGAACTGTGTCGCAGGGATCCCTGGGTGGCGCAGCCGTTTGGCGCCTGCCTTTGGCCCAGGGCGCAATCCTGGAGACCCGGGATGGAATCCCACATCAGGCTCCCGGTGCATGGAGCCTGCTTCTCCCTCCGCCTGTGTCCCTGCCTCTCTCTCTCTCTCTGTGACTATCATAAATAAATAAAAAATTTTAAAAAAATTAAAAAAAAAATAAATAAAGGTGATAATACTTTTGATTTGCATGATATCTTTTTTAACATGTCAAATGATTTAAAGGCTATTAAATCATTTATTTGTTCATATATGGAATCAGTTGCAGTCAAAAACATGAGATGAGTTACCATGGGAAAAAGAAAAAAATTAGGCTCTACTTCAGAGTATCAGCTGTTAGGGTTTGGGTGAGAGATGAGGATGCTGACTAAAAAGTTAATAAAGTGAAAAGCAGCTTTTCACATAGGGGATATGAAAATCCTTGAATCCTTTCATTTCAATTGAAATTGTCAATTGAATTTGTACAATTGTCTCCTGTTTGCAATGTATTAAAAATAATTTTAACCTGAGGAGAATATTTATAAGCTATAGAAAGGAACCATTTACATCATTTTGTTGTTGTTTTGCTTTGCTTTTGCTTTTTCTTTTACTTTAATTCTAGTTCCTCCTTTCTATCATGACTAATCTCTTATCACTTAGCTTCACTCACCTGTATTATAGACAAAGAAAATGGATGACAGCAGTTGGGTATCATTGCAGATGAGTATACTACAGGTGAATTTCATGAAATATATATATTATAGACCAGTTTTGGTACTTTCAGTAATAGAACCCATATTGCACCGTATTTGTAGCAACTGAGGCTTATATTTAAATCATCAGTCTCTATTTTTTTCTAAATTGCTTCTGTTTATTGATTAGGCAAATGTACCTTTTATTATTCATTGATTAATCCCAGAAATAAGAAGAAATGCTTTTTTCATAATATTATATATCTTGGAATTCATTGATACACATTAAAGTTTAATTTGCTCTGGGATGGTTCTTCTATGGCTTGAGAAAATTGAGTTATTATCTAAAACATTTAAAAATTATTTTTAAAAAGATTTTATTTCTTTCAGAAAGAGAGAGATTGAGAATGAGAGAGAGAGAGGCAAAGAAACTCAAGTAGATTTGTGCTGAGCATGGAGCCCAATCATTGGTATTATGACCTGAACAGAAACCAAGAGTTGGACACTTAACTAGTCATCCAAGTAACCTAAAATTACTGACTTTTATATGGTCCCAATGAGATGAAAGTCAGATACAAACTTAGGAATTTTTCTAATTTTCCTTAGGTATTTATTCATAAGTCGAAGGTTTTCCTAGACATTTATCCATGTACCTTTTGTGTGTGTAAGAAAACTAGGAAGGAAGACTATTTTCTCCCTTTATGAGAATTTGGACTCTATAAGGCATCTGGTAAATATAAAAATGATACTTTCAAAAGCTTTAAGAATATGACGATTCCCAATTGCCAAGAATTTTACTTCATTAGAGCACATAGCACCAGATAAAGTAAGGAGAGCCTTTATCCTGCTTAAAGCCTGGGACATTTATATTTATTTATATATATATATATATATATATATATACACACACACACATACACACACATACATACATATACATATATATATTACTTATAATACATATGTATAAAATATATGTACAATATAAAATATAAATATAAAAATAAAATAAACAAAATATAAAATATTATATGTATAATATTATATGTATAAAATACATATAATACATATGTATATGTATTTTATTGGAGTTCAATATGACAACATATAGCATAACACCCAGTGCTCATCCCATCAAGTGCCCCCCTCCGTGCCCATCACCCAGTCATCCCATCCCCCCGCCCACCTCCCCGTCCACTACCCCTTGTTTGATTCAAAGACTTAGGAGTCTCTCATGTTCTGTCACCTTCACTGATATTTCTCACTCGTTTTCTTTCCTTTCCCTTTTCACTATTTTTTATATTCCCCAAATGAATGAGACCATATAATGTTTGTCCTTCTCTGATTGACTGACTTAACTCAGCATAATACCCTCCAATTCCATCCATGTTGAAGCAAATGGTGGGTATTTGTCATTTCTAATGGCTGAGTCATATTCCATTGTATGCATATACCACATCTTCTTTTATCATTAATCTTTCAATGGACAACGAAGCTCCTTCCACAGTTTGACTATTGTGCACATTGCCACTATAAACGTTGGGGTGCAGGTGTCTCGGCTTTTCACTGCATCTGTATCTTTGGGGTAACTCCCCAGAAGGGAAATTGCTGGGATCTAGGGTAGCTCTATTTTTAACTCTTTGAGGAACCTCCACACTGTTTTCCAAAGTGGCTGTGCCAGCTCACACTTTCAGAACAGTGCAAGAGGGTTCCCCTTTCTCCACATCGTCTCCAACATTTCTTGTATCCTGTATTGTTAATTTTCACCATTCTCACTGGTATGAGGTGGTATCTCATTGTGGTTTTGATTTGTATTTCCCTGATGGCAAGTGATGCAGAGCATTTTCCCATGTGCTTGTTGGCCATGTGTAGGTCTTCTTTGGTGAAATGTCTGTTCATGTCTTTTGCCCATTTCATGATTGGATTCTTTGTTTCTTTGGTGTTGAATTTAATAACTTCTTTATAGATCTTGGATAGTAGCCCTTTATCTGATAGGTCACTTGCAAATATCTTCTCCCATTCTGTAGGTTGTCTATTATTTTGTTGAATATTTCTTTTGCTGTGCAGAAGCTTTTTATCTTGATTAAAATTGTTCATTTTTGCTTTTGTTTCCCTTGCCTTCATAGATTTATCTTGCACGAACTTGCTGCGGCCAAGTTAAAAAAGGTATTGCCTGTGTTATCCTCTAGGATTTTGAGGAATTCTCGCCTCACATTTAGATCTTTCATCCATTTTAAGTTTATCTTTGTGTATGGTGTAAAAGCATTGTCTAGTTTCATTCTTTTGCACGTGGCTGTCCAATTTTCCCAGCACCATTTATTGAAGAGTCTGTCCTTTTTCCTGTGGATATTCTTTCTGGTTTTGTCGAATATTGACCATAGAGTTGAGGGCCCATTTCTAGGTTCTCTCTTCTGTTCCATTGACCTATGTGTCTGTTTTTGTGCCAATACTACACTATCTTGAGGATCACAGCTTTGTAGTACAGCTTGAAACCCGGCATTGGGATGCCCCCAGCTCTGGTTTTCTTTTTCAATATTCCCCCGGCTGTCTTTTCTGATTCCATACAAATCTTAAGATGATTTTTTCCAACTCTCTGAAGAAAGTCCGTGGTATTTTGATAGGGATTGCATTGAATGTGTAAATTTCCCTGGGTAGCATTGACATTTTCACAGTATTAATTCTGCCAATCCATGAGCATGGAATATTTTGCCATCTCTTTGTGTCTTCCTCAAATTCTTTCAGAAGTATTCTGTAGTTTTTAGGGCATAGATCCCTTACCACTTTGGTTAGGTTTATTCCTAGGTATCTTATGCTATTGAGTGCAAGTGTAAATGGGATTGACTCCTTAATTTCTCTTTCTTCAGTATCATTGATAGTGTAGAGAAATGCCACTGATTGCTATGCATTGATGTTTGTCTCCTGCCACATTACTGAATTGCTGTATGAGTTCTAGCAATCTTGGGGTGGATCTTCTGGGTTTTCTGTGTACAGTAAGTATCATGTCGTCTGCAAAGAGGGAGAGTTTGACTTCTTTACCAATTTGAATGCCTTTGATTTCTTTTTGTTGTCTGATTGCTGAGGCTAGGACTTCTAGTACTATGTGTTGAATAGCCGTGGTGACAGTGGACATCCCTGTTGTGTTCCTGATCTTGTGGAAAGGCTCCCAGTGTTTTTCCATTGAATGATATTTGCTGTGGGCTTTTCATAGATGGCGTTTAAGATGCTGAGGAATGTGCCCTCTATCCCTACACTCTGCAGAGTTTTGATCAGGAATAGATGCTGTATTTTGTCAAATGCTTTCTCTGCATCTATTGAGGATCATATGGTTCTTGTTTTTTCTCTTGTTGATATGATCAATCACATTGATAGCTTTATGAGTGTTGAACCAGCAGATAAATCCCACTTGGTCATGATGAACAATCCTTTTAATGTACTGTTGGATTATATTGGCTAGTATCTTGTTGAGAAATTTTGCATCTGAGTTCATCAGATATTGTTCTATAATTGTGCTTTTTGGTGGAGTCTTTGTCTGGTTTTGAAATTAAGGTGATGATGGTCTCATAGAATGAGTTTGGAAGTATTCCACCCCTTTCTATCATTCAGAACAGCTTTAGTAGAATAGGTATTGTTCCTTCTTTAAATGTTTGATAGAATTCCCCTGGGAAGCCATCTGGCCCTGGACTTTTCTGTCTTGGGAGGTTTTCGATGACTGCTTCAATTTCCTCCCTGGTTATTGTCTTATGCAGGTTTTCTATTTCTTCCCATTCTAGTTTTGGTAATTTGTGGTTTTCCAGAAACGCTTCCATTTCTTCTAGATTGCCTAAAATATTGGCATATGGCTGCTCATAATATGTTTTAAAAATCGTTTGTATTTCCGGTATGGTTGTAATCTCTCCTTTTTCATTCATGATTTTATTAATTAGAGCCTTTTTTCTTTTGTTTTTAATAAGGCTAGCTAAGGGTTTATCTATCTTATTAATTCTTTCAAAGAACCAACTCCTGGTTTTGTTGATCTGTTCTACAATTCTTCAGGTCTCTGTTTCATTGAGTTCTGCTCGAATCTTTATTAACTCTCTTCTTCTGCTTGGTGTAGATTTTATTTGCTGTTTTTTCTCCAGTTCCTATAGGTGTAAAGTTAGCTTGTGTATTTGAATTCTTCCCAATTTTTTGAGGGATGCTTGTATTGCAATGTATTTCCCTCTCAGGACTGCTTTTGCTGTATCTCAAAGTTTTGAATAGTTGTATCTTCATTCTCATTAGTTTCCATGAATCTTTTTTATTCTTTAATTTCCTGGTTGACCCATTCATCTATTAGCAGGATGCTCTTTAACCTCCACATGTTTGAATTTCTTCCAAATTTCTCCTTGTGATTGAGTTCAAGTTTCAAAGCATTATGATCTGAAAATATGCAGGGGGCAATCCCAGTCTTTTGGTATCCCTTGAGACCTGATTTGTGACCCAGTAGATGGTCTATTCTGGAGATACTTCCATGTGCACTTAGAAGAATGTGTATTCAGTTGCGTTTGGATGTAAAGTTTTGTAAATATCTGTGAAATCCATCTAGTCCAGTGTATCATTTAAAGTTCTTGTTTCTTTGAAGATGTTGAGCTTAGAAAATTTGTCATTTGCAGAAAGTGCCATGTTGAAGTCTCCCAGTATTAGTGTATTATTATCTAACTATGTCTTGACTTTGGTTATTAGTTGATTGGTATACTTGGCAGCTCCCACATTACGGGCATAAATATTCATGATTGTTAGGTCCTCTTGTTCAATAGATCCTTTAAGTATAATATAGTGTCCCTCTTCATCTCTTACTACAGTCTTTGGGATAAACTCTAATTTATCTGATATGAGGATTGCTACCCTGCTTTCTTTTGAGGACCATTTGAATGGTAAATGGTTCCCCAACCTTTCATTTTCAGGCTGTACGTGTCCTTAGGTCTAAAATGAGTCTCCAGTAGACAGCAAATAGATGGGTCTTGCTTTTCTATCCAGTCTGAAACCCTGAGTCTTTTGATGGGATCATTAAGCCCATTCATGTTCAGAGTTACTATTGAAAGATATGAATTTAGTATCATCATAATACCTATTTTATTCAGGCCCTGTTTTGTGGGTTATATCTTTCGGTATCCTCTTTCTTTTACAGAGTCCCTCTTAATATTTCTTGCAGAGCTGGTTTGGTGGTCACATATTCTTTCAGTTCCTGCCTGTCTTGTAAGCTCTTTATCTCTCCTTCTATTCTGAATGAGAGCCTTGCTGGATAAAGTATTCTTGGTTGCATGTTCTTCTCACTTAGGACCCTGAATATATCCTGTCAGCCCTTTCTGGCCTGCCAGGTCTCTGTGGAGGGGTCTGCTGTTAATTTAATATTTCTCCCCATATAATTAGTCTCTTGCTGCTTTAAGGATTTTCTCTTTATCTTTGGAATTTGCAAGTTTCACTATTAAATGTTGAGGTGTTGAATGTTTTTTATTGATTTTGGGGGGGAACCTCTCTATGTCCTGGATCTGAATGCCTGTTTCCTTCCCCAACTTAGGGAAGTTCTCAACTATAATTTCTTCAAATACACTTTCTGTTCCTCTGTCCCTTTTGGCGCCCTCTGGAACCCCAATTATATGTAGATTTTTCCTTCTAAGGCTGTCATTTATTTCCCTTAACCTTTCCCCATGGTCTTTTAATTGTTTTTCTCTTTTTTTCCTCAGCTTCCTTCCTTGCCATCAACTTGTCTTCTATGTCACTCACTCTTCCTTCTACCTCATTAACCTTCATCGTTAGGACCTCCGGTTTGGATTGCATCTCATTTAATTGATTTTTAATTTTGGCCTGATTAGATCTAAATTCTGCAGTCATGTAGTCTCTTGATTCCTTTATGCTTTTTTCCAGAGCCACCAGTAGCTTTATAATTGTGCTTCTGAATTGGCTTTCTGACATCAAATTGTAATCAAATTGTGGCAGAGAGTACTGTTTCTGATTCTTTTGTGGTGAGTTCTTCTTTCTAGTCATTTTGCTCAGTGCAGAGTGGCTAAAAATGAATTGTACCGGAAAAAAGGGAAGAAAAAAAAGAAAAAACAAAAACAAAAGACAAGGAGGGGTATCCTCTGGTTCTATATACCATAAGTCCCTCAACTTCCCTGGGGCTTTCCAGTGCTGCTAGGCCAAAAACTTGCTCTTCCCCTGTCCTTCCAGCTGGTCTTGTGGGGGAGGGGCTGCTGTGCTGACTCTCAGGTGTGTGCATGGCTCAGTGGGAGCTGTTTACCCCCTGAGGCCCCAGTTCCCTGGTGGCCCCACTCTGTCCCAGGCACAGGGTGACACCAGGAGGAACAACCACACTGGTGCGGCCACCCTTCTAGCTCTGGAGTCAGCTCTCCCAGTAACTCCCACGGCTACTGGTCTGCACTCGCCTGGATGCTCCCAGGAGCAGGGGGTGCTGATCTGCACAGCCTGGGGGTGCCTGGCAGCAGGAGGGTCCTTGCTATCCTCTGCCCTCCCTGCCTCTGCCTGTCCCAGAAGGAGCACAGGATCCTGGGCTGTGTCTGCTTTGTCCCCTGGGACCCCGGGCCTGTTCTGCTGGAATTGCACTCCTGGGGCCCGGGCTCCCGAAGGTAGCAGGGTGCAGCCTCCTGCAGCCAGAGACGCTGCCTGAGCTTCTCCCGAGGTCCCGCCGGGTGCGTGCTCCAGCCCTTCACAGAGCTCAACCCGTGGTCTTTGGTGCACTCTCTCCCAGGTGCCCTCCTCTCCTAGTGACCCCGGGGAGTTGGAGGTGCCATTGCCCCTCCTGTGGTTCTGCCCGGTTTCCCTGTTGAGCGCCT